>NC_142039.1:33257437-33414866 GCF_982192425.1 Myodes glareolus
AGATGATCCTTCGGGGTTCCTGCTTCATGAAACAGTATGCTAGACATTCTGCAGGATACATAAGAAAGTGACTGACAAACTGCCAATATAGGTAGAACTGTCTTTGAAATTTCCTGCTTCATGGAAAAGTCTGCCAGATACTATGGGCCTGCAAGCTGAAGATGGGTACCCCAATGGTACAGAAAAACTTTGGATGACTGTCCAGGCAGCGAGATGTCTCTATCAATTTTAGAGTTTTGGAAGTTGCTTATAATGAACTTCCTATTAACTTAGGTAATATTATATCCTTCTGGAGTCTTTGATGGAGTTGAAGAATAGATAGTTATAGTTTTCCTTAGTTATGATAAAAGATAAAGTAGATAAAAATATTGTAAATGTAATTCTGTTCTGTTATATATAATTTTTCTGTGTTGAAGTTAAAACCTATCTTTTTATTTAAACAGAAAGGGGGAGATGATGTAGAAAGTCCTTTTGTCTATGTGATGCTTTTATTGGTTAATGAATAAAGAAACTGGCTTGGCCTGTGATAGGGCAACGTAGAGCTAGATGGGGAAAACTAAACTGAATGCTGGGAGAAAGGAGGCAGATTCAGGGAGAAGCCATGTAGCCCACCCAGAGACAGATGTCAGAACTTTACCTGGTAAGCCACAGCCTCGTGGCCATACATGGATTAATGGAGATGGGTTCAATTAAGATATGAGTTATCCAGAAATACACTAAAGCTATTGGCCAAACAGTATTGCAAATAATGTGGTTTCTGTATGATTATTTGGGGTTGAGCAACTGGAAACAAACAAGCAGCCTCCTACTACACTCTGCAAGGGCACACTCCCCACCTCCAAACTGCTGTCAGCAGTGACCTCTGCAGATCAGGATGACAATGAGCACAATGGCTCCTTCCTGTAACTTTTGCTCAACTTGGATTATGTTTATTGCAACCAGTATTTGTTATTCCTATGCTGTTTTTAAAAGAAAAAAAATTCAGTTCTCCTTGGGTCAGGAAGACAGCTCAGTGGGTAAAGGTGCTTGCCTTTGAACTTTACAGCTTGTGTGACAGCTTGCTATTCCTGGAGCCACATGGTAGATGGAGAGAAGTGACTCCGGCAAGTTGTCCCCCAGCCTCTGCTTGGCACACGTATCCTCCTGTTCAATTACCCACACACAAAATAAATGAATAAAACATAAAAAAAGAAAAAAAAGTCAATGTGAGAGCAGGTGCAGAGACCTACAGCCAGATATTAGGCAGAGCTCAGAGACTGGGAAGAAGGATTGAAGGATTGAAGGCACCAGAGGGGCCAAGGACACCAAAAGAGTAGGGCTCACATAATGAACTAAACAGGACTCATTTGGCTTCACAGAGACTGAAGCAGCAATCATGGAGCCTGCATAGGCCTTTGCTAGGTCCTCTACATATATACTATGGCCGTGTAGCTTGGTGTTCTGGTAGACAGATCAGTGGGAGTAGAGGAGGTGTCTCTGGCTCTTTTGCCTGTTCTTGGGACACTTTTCCTCCTGCCGAGTTGCCTCATCCAGCTTTGATATGAGGGTTTGTGCTAGTCTTATTGTCAGTTGTTATTCCGTGTTCGGTCCATATTCCTGGGAGATCTGCTTCTTATCTGAAGGGAAATGGAGGAGGACTGGATCTGGGGAAGTAGGGAGGTGGGAGGTACTGGGAGGAGTGGAGAGAGGGGAACTGTAAGGCCCTGTCCTCCCTGCCCTTCCTCGAGGCCAAAACACAGGATGCAAGTAATGTTTATGCTAACCAGCTAAGCTTCCTGCTAAGTTCTGTGCTTGCTTCTGCTACAGCCTGGTGCAATAGCCGAGGGATCTATTTTACTTTAAAATGGTAATTTCTCAACCTGCCTGAAAGAAGCTCAGGCACCAAGGCCCATCTAACCTGTCTGACACTGCCTTGCACTCTCGACCACCTGCCTGCAGAGAAGCTCTCACAGGTGCCAGTTTCCCCAGCCCCATCTGGGTGGAAGGAGTTTTTCTTTACTGGGGCCAAAAGTATTTAACCCTGGATTAAGTTGAATAAATTGGGCATTCTCTTCTTGAGGATGACTGGAACTCTGTATCTGTGTGTGTGCGTCTTGTGTTTTAACCCCTAGGACAATATAGAACTCGTGGGAGGTGGGTGGCGTGGAACGGCGTCTCCTACAGGGAACTTCAGTTAGAATGTATCATATAAGAAAAGAATTAAAAATAGATTTTTTTCTCACATAATATAAACTGCTTTCAGTTTCCTCTCCCTCTACTCCTCCTAGTACCTCTTCATCTGCCCTCCCATCCAGATCTCTTTCCTTTCTATCTTTCATTAGTAAACAAACAATCTTCTAAGAGAAAATAATAGGATAAAGTAACATAAAAATGTAATAATGTAAAACAAAATCATGCAATGTAATTAGAAAACAAACAAAAACAAACAGAGGGAAAAGAACCCAAGGGAAGGCACAAGAACTAGAAACCCTCTTGCCTTCACACTCACAAATCTCATAAAAACACTAAACTGGAGCTATAATATATACATAGAGGACGTTATGCAGACCCATGCAGGCCCTGAGCTGTTGACTTAGAGGACCTTGTTTTCTTGGTGTCCTCCATTCCCTCTGGTTCTTACAGTCTTTCTGCATCCTCTGCCACAGGATTCCCTGAGCCCTGAGGAGAGGGATTTGATGGAGGCCACTAGTTTAGGGCTGCGGGTTCTAATATGTCTACTCTCTGCATGATGTCTGGCAGTGGATCACGATATTAGTTCCCAACTGTTGCAGGAGGAAGTTTCTCTTTTGATGGCCTGAGCAAGGCATTGATTTCAGAGTTATGCAGAATGTTGTTAGAAGTCATTTTATGGCTATATTTTGTCTTAGAACAATAATATTTGTTTTTTCCCAGGTCACTGGATTATCTAGTCTCAGGTTCTTGGTCACCCAAGCAGTGTCTGGTATGGTTTGTCATATGGTATGTCTCATGGAGTGGGTTGTAAGTCAAATCAGATACTGATTGGTTGCTCCCACAAGCTTCATGATACCACTGCACTAGCATATCCGTCAGGTAAGACACCTTGTAGATCAAAGGATTTGTGACTGGCTAGGTGTCATTCTCTGTTGATTGCATGTAGAGTATCATTCTGTTCCAAAGATGCCGGAACATAGGAGTGAAGGTTCTATGTAGGCAACAGCTCAACTTCTGCATATTCAATGAGTTGTGTAGGTTCTGTCTTTGGTAATGAGGTCTTGTCATCAGTGTGTGGAAAGAAACCTGTAGTCTTTTTTTTTTTTTTTACTTTTATCTGCATTTATTTCATGTTGAATTTATTCCCGTGCCAGAAGTTTTTGTTTCTTCAGTTTCTTCTGGGATATCTTTTTCTTCTGTGCAACCTCCTCTTCTGGCTTTGGAACAATCTGTTCCTTTTCAGTGAGGATCATCTCAATGTGGCAGGGAGAGCTCATGTATGGGTTAATCCGGCCATGAGCTCTGTAAGTTCTTCGGCGCATCTTAGGGGCTTTGTTCACCTGGATGTGCTCAATGACCAGAGAGTCTACATCTAAACCCTTCAGTTCAGCATTGCTCTCTGCATTTTTTAGCATGTGCAACAAAAATTCCGCACTCTTTTTTGGCCAACGACCCTGTGTCCAGCCCCACTGTTTGGCCTGGACGCACCTACCGACTCCACCATTGTACCGTCGGAATGGCACACACTGCTTCTTCAAAGTGACATCTTTCAGATACTTGGTGGCTTTTCGGATATGCATACCCTTGATGGCCTGGGCCGTTTCACGGGTGTTCTTAAAGTGAACCCGAAGGTTAGATCCTCTCGATTTGCATGATTTTGTAGGGTTTTCCGGGTCAAGAGAGTAGCGAACCATCTTCACGGGTCACCTCTGGCCGCTTACAGGAAGGGGAAACCTGTAGTCTTGACAACAGACTGGGTTGTTTGGGGGATTCTCATGGGTCACCTTTGACCAACAACTCAATTAGATGTAACCCAATCCTGATATTGGAAGCTTCATTGGCAGTGACAAGAGAAGGCCAGTTGGGGATGCTGTCTTCATTATTATTATTATCATTATTATTATTGTTGTTGTTGATTTCATTTTGATGGTCTTCATATATTGTATACATTAGTAAAGGGTACGAAGGTGTGAGTGAAAACAATAAAACAGAAAACATAGGATAGTACCAGAGGGAGTTCCAGTGAATACTGAAATTTATCTGTGTTTAATTTTTCATACACTTTCATACCCTAATACAACAGGGGGAAGAAAACAAAAGACTGCTTTAACATGATACAAAGGACAACTAAAACAGTTATTTGTCAGTATTTTGAGCCATCCAGCCATTAGTTCATGAGGAAAGCATTCTGTTGTTTAGACAGTGAACCTATCCTAGACCAAATATCCTGAAGGCAACCACTCCCAAGGTCATACCTCCTATTTCAAAGGAAGGAGCAGAAGTATGCTTGAATTTCCTGACCATTGGTCAGGGTGGAGTGGATCTACCTATATGGGCCATCTTAATGTCAAAAGGACCAAGTAGTCATACCCTCGGCCAGGGTGTGTAGTCCTAGTCGTTTTCAACAATTTTGAGCAACATCAAACCCTCTGATCTTTAGACAAAGTGGAAATAGGCTCACATTTTTGGGCCTCCACACTACTGTATTAGGATTCCATACTACCCCAAAAATGGTCCTTAATTTTAGCTGTTTCTACCAATATTCCCTTCTTCTTACCCCTCTCTTGCCCCCTCTTGATCTTCTTATTCTAGCCCTGCCAGTAAACCATAATTATCTATTCTATTTGTCTTTGCTAATAAAACCTATCTACCTCCCCAGTCCCTTACTGTGTATCTAATCTCTCTGTTTCTACCCATTGTAACTTGGTTGTCCTTGATGTCATAGCTAACATCCACATATAATCAAATACAAACCATATTTCTCTTTCTGGGCCTGGATTACTTTACTCAGGATGATATTTTCTAGTTCCATCTATTTAATAGTGGATTTCATGATATCATTTTTTAACATCTGATTAATATTCTGTGGTGTAAATGTATTATTTTCTTTATCCATTCTTCTGTTCAGGGACATCTAGAATGTTTCCAATTTCTAGCTATTATGCAGAGAACAGCAATGAACATGGTTAAGTAAGTGTCTCTGTGTTAGTGATCTTCTGTTTCCATTTTGTGGAGTAATTTGAAGAGTACTGATATTTATTCTTCTTTAAATGTGAAGTAGAATTCTGCTTTAAAACCATCTGACCCCAAAGTTTGTTGGTTAAAAGATCTTTAATGACCGCTTCTAATTCATTAGTGTTTTTAGATATATTTAAATTGCTTACCTGATATTGATTTAACTTTGGTAAGTGATGTTTATTGAGAAAAGTATACTTTTTTTAATTTTCCAATTTGGTGGGGTATAGGTTTTTAAAGTACTTCCTTATTCTCTGCATTTCCTCAGTGTCTGTTGCTATGCCCCCTTTTCTGCCATACTTTCCTTAATTTATATATTCCCTCCCTGACTTTTAATTAATTTGGATAAAGTTTTGCCAATCTTAATGATTTTCTCAAAGTAAAGGAAAAAAAAAACAAAAAATGAAAACAGAAACTCCAAATCCCAACTCTTTATTTCATTGATTCTTTCTTTTGTTTTTATTTTAGTGATTTTTTATCCTGGAGTTTGGTTATTTCTTGTCACTACTTCTTTTGAGTATGGTTTCTTTGTCTTGTTCTAGAGCTTTCAGGTATGCTCTTAGGTTACTAGCATGAACTCTCTCGATTTTTTTTTCTGTAGGCACTTGGTGCTATGAATTTGACTCTTAGTGTCACTTTGATTGTGTCCCATAAGTTTGGGTATGCTGTATATCCACTTCTATTCTATGAAGTCTTTAATTTCCTTCTTAATTTCTGTCTTGACTGATTTTTTCATTCAGAAGAGAGCTGTTCAATTTCTATGGATTTGCAAACTTTCTGTTTCTTACTATTGATATCCAGTTTTAATCCAAGGTGATCAGACAAGATGCAGCCTGTCATTTCAATTTCCTTGTATCTGTTGAGACTTGTTTTGTGTCTGGGTATGTGGTCAGTTTTGGAGAAAGTTCCATGGTACATAGAGAGGATGGTATATTCTTTTGTGTTTGGGTGAAATGTTCTGTAAATATCTGTTAGACCTAGCATTTCTCTGTTTATATTTTATCTGAATTATCTGTCTGTTGGCAAGAGTGACATATTGAAGTCTCCCATTATCAGTGTGTGGGGATTAAATTATGATTTCAGGTGTAGTAGTGTTTCTTTTAAAAACTTGGGTGTCCTTGTGTTTGGGTCATAGATATTCAATGTCCTCTTGGTGGAGTTTTTTTCCTTTGGTGAGTATATGATGTCCTTTCTTATCTTTTGTGATTAGTTTCAGTTTGAAGTCTTTTTGTCAGATATTAAAATGGCTATGCCAGCTAGCTTCTTAGGTCCATTTGTTTGGAGTACTTTTTTTTTTTTTTTATCCTTTTACCCTGAAGTGATGTCTACCTTTGAAGCTGCAGGGTGATTGGTAAAAAAAAGTCCCCAGACTATCTTGATACAAAATATACAGCTTTAATAAACAGAAGTAAGACTTACAACAGCTTACACCAGAATCCAAACGATCCATCCAGGATGCAGGAGCCAGGCGAAAAAAGAGAGCTAGCGGAGCGCGCCTGCTAGGTTTATAGGCAGGCTTTTGCCTGAGGGTGGCACGCCCCCAAAACAGAATGTGATTGGCTGAACTCCCCTATCATACCTTTGATCTCAAGGTGTATTTATTAGATGTAGTAGAAAGACGGATCTTGTTTTCACATCCATTCTGTTAATCTGTGTCTTTTTATTGGGGAATTGATTTGTTGATGCTGAGAGACATCAATGACCAATGATTACTGATTCCTTTTGTTGTTGTTCTTTGTGTGTGTTTTCCCTCTCTTTTGATTTGTGGGTCTGGGATTATTTATTCCCCCCTTTTTCTTGGGTGTGGTTAACTACTTTAGACTGGAGTTTTCTTCTGGGGTCTTCTGTAGGACTTGATTTGTACATAGATATTGCCTAAATTTGGTTTTACCTTGCAACGTCTTATTTTCTCCATCTATTACAATTGAATGTTTTGCCGGGGGTATAGTCTGGACTGACATCTGTAGTCTCTTAGAATCTGTAGAACAGCTGTCCTGCTTCTTCTGACTTTTAGAGTCTCCATTGAGAAATCAAGTGCTGTTCTAATAGATCTGCCTTTATATGGTACTTGCTCTTTTCCCACTATAGCTTTTAAAATTCACTTTTATTGCATATGTTTTGATTATTATGTGCTGAGGGGACTTTCTTTTCTGGTCTAGTCTATTGGTGTTCTGTATGTTTTTTGGACCTTGATAGGCAACTCCTTTAAGTTACAGAAATTTTCTTCTATAATTGTCTTAATTAGGGTTTCTATTGCTGTGAAGAGACACCATAACCACGGCAACTCTTACAAAGGAAAACATTTAGTTGTGGTGGCTCGCTTACAGCTCAGGGGTTCAGTCCATTATAACTAGAGTGGTACATGGTGGCATGTGGGCAGACATGATGCTGAAGAGGTAGCTGTTTCACGTTGATATGCAGGCAACACAAAGTAGACTAAGAATTACACCGAGTGAAGCTTGAGCAAAAGAGACTCAAAGCCCACCCACACAGTGACACAGTTCCTCCAGCAAGGCCCCACCTTCTTCAACAAGGCTACACCTATTTTAGCAAGGCCACATCTCTTAATAGTGCCACTCCCTTTGGGGGCCATATTCTTTCAAACTACCACAATGGTTTTGTTAAAAATATATTCTGTGCCCTTGGTCTGGTTTCCTAATCCTAATCTAATCCTTTTAGTCTTAGATTTGGTCTTTTCATAGTGTCCCTGATTTTTCTTTATTTTTTTTAATTTAACATTTCCTTTGACCTAGGTATCTATTTCTTCTATCTTCAATTCCGGAAATTCTCTCTTTTTGTTTTATTCTTTTGTTGAAGCTTTCCCTTGAGGTTCCTGTTTAGTTTCTGGATTTCTCATTTCCAGATTTCTCTCAGTTTGAGTGTTTTTCTTTAATTGCTGTTTCCACTTTCAAATCTTGAATGGTTTTATTAATTTTCTTCCATTGTTTGTTTGTGTTTTCATAGTTTTTAAGGGGATTTATTCATCTTCTTTTTAAGGGCATAGATCATATTCAGCAAAACTATTTTAAGGTCTTTGTGTGTGTGTGTGTGTGTGTGTGTGTGTGTGTGTTTCAGGTGTGTTGCAACCTTCAGGACCTGCTGTGGCAGAGTTTCTGGGCTCCAGTGAATACATACTGCCTTGGCTGTTATTGATTGTGTTTTTAGATTATTGTCTGGGTATTTCGATTTGGTAAGTTTGCTATTCTAGGTGCTGATATCTGGATTTGTATTTGTTGGGTGCGTGTTTTGTTCCTTGGTTTCTATTGCCTTCTCTGGTTCTTAGGAAAGTTTGGAGTCTATTTGTTGTCTGGTATGAAATTCTGGGATTCTGATAGTTGTGGCCATTGGGAGTTCCAGATAAAATGATTTTCTAGATATTGGGAACTGACTCATAGGAATGGAGATGAGTTAGAAGGGGAGGGTGAGGGTGCCCACAGGAGTGGGGAAACGAGAGTGCCCAGCCAGGATCTGTTTAGTCTCCTGGGAATGGGGCAGAGAGTTAGAGAAGCCACAGTGGGTAGTCTGCTGAATGACACTGGGTGATTGGATTTGGAGGAATGAAGGAGAAGTGAAGATCTTTAGTTAGTCTACCTGCTTCCCTGGTTTGAGTGGTCTGTGGGTTCCCAGGGATGGCCTCCTACAGTTGGAGAGAGGCCTCACAGTAGGTGAGGGGGGGTGAAGTTTGGAGGGGAAGATCTATGTGATCCTCTGGAGATAAGAGTGCAGGTGTGTGGGAGTGGGGTGAGTGAGGGCTGCCCAGGGTTTTCTGCTGCCAAGCTGGAAATGAGACTGGAGGATTGGAATTGTAGGAGTAGAGGAGGAGACGTACAGTTAGCCTACCTGCTTCCCTGGCTACATCACACCTATATTTTCACATATCATCTTGATTGCCTTTTAGACGAGTATTCAGAGTAATTTTAAAAATTGACTTCATCGCCGGGCAGTGGTGGCACATGCCTTTAGTCCCAGCACTTGGGAGGCAGAGGCAGGCGGATCTCTGTGAGTTCGAGGCCAGCCTGGTCTACAAGAGCTAGTTCCAGGACTATAGAGAAACCTTGTCTTGAAAATCAAATATATATATATATATATATATATATATATATATATATATGAAAAAAATTGACTTCATTTCCTTAATCATACAGATATACTTTCCATCTTCATAGGCCTTTCTAAACATACCATTTCCACCATGGAAGTGTTGTTCTGAGGGCGTGATCAAAGTGCATGTTTACTCTTACATCTTGAGGTTTCTCCTCATTGTATGGTAAGGTCTATGATGTCTTTGATGTAGCCCAGGTAGCGCAAAGTCTTTAGGCTTTTATTTGATAGCAATTTCTAAATCCTGAACTTGATTTGAGGTTAAATCTTTCCGTTTCTGCTGGATGATTGTTGAGATCTAGAAGCAGCTGTTTGCCAGCCAGGGTAAGCCCTCCCCCTGCACCTGTTTGCAGTCTTCTGACTGAGTTCCTGGGATCTGATGCTTGGATTGGGTTTCATCATCCTGCTTTACGATGGGAATCCTTCTGCTAAGCTGCTAAGGATTCCATTGAAAACGATCTCAGGTCCACTTTCCTGCTCTGAATGCTGCCTCTGATCTTTGGGCCTGGGGTGTTTTTTGAGGAGGTAGCATTCTCTTTTTAAATCTTTGCACAGACAGATACTTTTATTTCTCTTCTGTGAGCATGCAACAGTAGAAAGGCTGGGCCATATTTAAAAGGGACAATTTAGCATTCCAAGTGCCATTGAGCAGTAATTTCAGTGCCTCGATTCACCTCGACCGCTTGTCATGATGTCTATCTAGTCTGAACTCTTCTGATGGATGCACAGTGTTTTCACATTACGATTTTAGTTTTTCATTTCCCTGGTGGCAAAGGACATGGATTTTTTGGTTGTTGTTGTTAAAGTTATAGTGTGAAAGGTTAAGGATTCAGGGGCCCTGTGTACCCTGATTGACCAGGGGGAGCACAAAAGTACAGAGAGATCTGTGGACTGGAGTGTTGGGGCCAGGAGGCAGAAGAAGGGAACTATAGTCGTAAAGATCATGGTAGTCGCTGTAGACACCTTCAAAGACTAGAGCAGGTCGTGGACCTCATTTGAGAAGACTGCAGATCAGGGTCTCAGAGAGGCCCACGGAGTACCAGTGGGCACTCAAGGAGTATTGTAACATTTCTCCTGTTTCAGGCCCTTGGAAGGAGAAGGTAGCACGGAGAACCACTGGAAGAAACTATTTTTTGATGCGCATCTAATCTTTTAAATTGAATATTTCCCTTAAAGAGACCATTTTGGAGCCAAAGGGATGCACACGGAAGGGGATAAGACGCTAGCCTGTACTTAAGGATAGAGACATACAGTAGAGTTACTCACCCAAAATGAGGTCATTGTGTGTAACTCGGCTCATGGGCCGGGGTGGATTCATGAGTAAACCGTCCAGATTTAGAGTTGATCAAGCATGGCATTGCATTGTTCATCAATTCAGAATTCTCAAACAGTGGCTCTAATCTCCTTTTAGAAACCACGATTAAGGCAGTTATCCCATTCTGCCCTTATACAGACTTGGTTTTTATTCAAACCAAGCGTTTTTCTTTTCATATTATGCGTATTTTGTTGGGTTTGTACTGTTTTTGACTCTGTTAAAAGCTTTCCGTATTTTGTTTTTCTCCCTGACAAGACACTGCAGAGAAATGAAAGGATCAGAGAAAAATCACTTTACTAATGACTAATAAATCCCTTTACTTGTGGCTTAGGAAAGTCCCACAGCCGACATTATTCTGTTTCCTTCTCTGCAAAGTGCATCTTAGAAGATGGTATATGAACGGTATGAATGAAAGTACTCAATATTTGGTGGTATCTGTGTGCTTGTGAGTGGATGACAACTGATCCCTTACATTTGTGATGTGAGTAGTTGCATCATTACTGATTTGAAAATACGTGGTAATGCCACAAGGAGCCATTTGGGGAAGAGATGCCCATAATATGCTGCTGTGAGCTAGCAAATTGGTGAGTCATATACTGATTCTTCCCACTGAAGTATTTCATAGTGTTATATAAAAACACAAGGAGCTGGAGAGATGGTTCAATGGTTAAGAGCACAGGCTGCTCTTCCAGAGGTTGAGAGTTCCGTTCCCAACAACCACAAGATGACTCACAACCACCTGTAATGAGATCTGGTGCCCTCTTCTGGCATGTGGGCCTACATGGAGGCAGAATGTTGTATACATAATAAATAAATAAATCTTAAAAAAATAAAAACACGAGCTTTACTTTAATATTTGCATCCAAATAATGGCTAACCCTCTTATTAAAATTAGTGACAATTGCTTGTAGGTGTGGTTACCAATCTGTGTTAGTCAACTTTTAAGGTTTTTTAAAAATCAGTTTAACAACATACATATTAAACAAAATTTTGCCTGGTGTTGGAGGCTTCTCAAACTTGACTCAATGAACTACATTTTAATTTAGCATGTAATTTGCTGAAAGCTTGGTATAGGAGTTTACATATAGAATCAAATAGCTGAGTGCCTACCAATTAGCACCCAACTGATCAGACCATGTTCAAATGAGGCAAAACCTAAGCCATAACTGATCAAGCTGTAACTGACCGAACTCTGTGAGTAATGCCTTGCTCTGTATACTGGTCAGACACGCTGCCTGCCTACACTGTCAGGAAGAGTTATTGGACTGGTTCAGGAAACTGCCATTTACTAAAACACGTTTTTACATATTTTTTAAATTTTTATTTTTTAATGAAAAGATTTAAAATCACATTTATTTATTTAATTGCGTGTGGATGGGGACACACAAATGCCACGATGGAGTTGATTCTCTCCTTCTACAACATGGGTCCCTGGGGTCAAATTCAAATTATCAGACTTGGCAACAGGTGCCTTTATCTGCTAAGGCATAGCAGCACAGCAGTTAGTAGCTAATTTTCCTTTGTTAATTAAGAGCTACTAAATTTATCTTACCTAAAGTTTTATTTTAATGTAATTATAACTCGAGTCATACAACATTTGTTCATCTTGACTGTGAAGCCATCCTGAGTTTTTGTTAAACTCCTTTATACCTGCTTGCTTTTTTAATAAGTTTTTAAAAACCCCATCGTTCTTGTTGACTATCAGTAGAATTATCTGGGACCCCTTGAAAAGATAGTTGGAGTCTAGCACAGGACTAATTCCCAAATGAAAATTTAAAAATTTAAAAATTGAAAAGTAATGACAGCAGAGCGGTGTTAAACAAGTTTGGAAGGCCCTCCTGAGCCTGGACCTGCCCCTGGAATTTCTGAGCTTGAGCTCACACAGGCTGGAATGCCACAAAGCAGACTCATTTCCACCCTTACTTGCTCATTTCATAACTGATCAAAGAAAAATATGGGAACTTCCAAGTTCTATGCTTTCTGCGTGGCTGTGATGCCTAGCCAGAGCTGAGCATTCTATGGCCCCCAAAGCGCTGTAGCTGAGGTTCCTGAAGAGACTGTTAAAACATGGATCGCTGAGACCTGCTTTGGTACATCTGATTTGGTGGGAAGTGGGTGAGAAGTTAGATTTTGACTTACAGAACCCTAAATGCCGCTGGTGGAGGTCTGAGAACAGCATTTTGAGAAGAATTGCCCCAAGGCCAGAGCTCTGCCTTCAGACACGGAAAATGACAGATAATGATCCGAAGGATCCAGATTTCTGCAAAGCACAATGGTGTCAAGGGACAAGGCCCATTAGCATGTGCATTTTCGGTTTGTAACTTGCAGAGCTCCTCGCACAGAATGCATTGTATCCACGAGCCGACACCTACGCACGCCTGCATGATAGATTCTTAAACCTAGACCCCATAGAACTCCATTTCAAGGTCCTCTTTTTACCTAATGCAAGAGCTCCATGACTTGAGTCTGCTTTTGCCAGTCTCTCTTTGTCTGCTTCCAGGTAGAGACACAGCTGAGCTGTGCTCCGTGTTGGTAATCTTCATGATTCCACTTGCTTTCATCTCCATGACAGGATGCTTATGTCTTCTTGGAGCTTACTGTAACGTGATTCTTCAGAAACTTTGTTGAGACAACAAATTCTTCTATGTAAAAACATGGTTGTTCTTAATAATTATCAGGCATGATAGAATTTAAGAATGGATAAGGGGGTTTGTTTTCTTTAACCATTCTTAAACACACATATTTATGGCCCCCCAAATAATCAGGGTAAAGGTAGAGATAAATTATTACACATCCTTTTCTATGGGTGTCAAGACTACTTATATTATATTTTCTACTGAATCGGCATTTTGTCCTTTGCCTTTAATACACAGCTCCTTAAAAAATATCTTCAGGGAGCTGTGGAGATGATTTATTCAGTAAAGAGCTCCTCAGAACCCATATGAAGATCTGGGTATTATGATACCCAGTCAGTGCTGGGTAGTGGATACCTGGAGCTCACTGGCCAGCTAGTATAACCAGACTGTTGATCATCAGGTTGAGTGAAAGATACTTTTTCCGAGCCAATTCCCTAGTGCACCCTCCAAAAGACAGAGAGCATGAAAGAAGGTTGATCAGTCTCTGGCCTCTGTATGTACACACACACACACACACACACACACACACACACACACACTCACACATGCACACACGAGCTCACATAACATCTTCAGATCTAAAGCTGCTGTCATTATGTGTATTATGTGTATTCATTATGTGTATCATATAAGCTTTTTTAGAAACATTTTTATTTATCTTACGTGTAAGAATGTTTTGCCTTCATGTATGTCTGTGTACTACATATGTATCTCATGCCTGCATAGTATGGAAAAGGGCATTAGATCCCTTGGGGCTGTGATTACAGATGGTTTTGAGCCACCATGTTGAGGTTAGGAACTGAACCCAGGTCTTCAGGAAGAGTGGTGGAATACTCAGCCACTGAGCCATATCTCCAATCCTGAATGAGTTAAACCTTTGCAAAGTACAATGGTATTAAGGGACAAAATCCATCAGCATTTGTGCTTTTGTTTTTTAACTTGACTGATTATGACCATTTGTTAGGTTAGGAGATGATGTGAAATGAGAATAAAAAATATGTGTGTGATGAAAAAAATGAACAAATATCTAGAGTTTGGATCAGTAGCTGGCCAATTTGGGGTATGTCTGTCTGTGCGGTGTGTGTGTGTGTGTGTGTGTGTGTGTGTGTGTGTGTGTATTACATGTGGACTGTGGTGTATATGCACGATGTTGGGGGTTAGGACAGAGGTGGTGAGGAAAAGAGGTTGCTTGAGGTTTCTCCCTCAAGGGATCATGCACACCCACATAAAATCCAAATATAATGAATTTTGGAATGCAAGCGCAGATTATCCATCAAGTTGCAGAGGTGGAAGACTGCCTTCAGACATGGAAAATGACAGATAATTATCCAGTCTTTTGACAGCATGTCTGCTACCCAATAATTCAAACTCCTGGTATGAAGGGAAAAGCTAAAATTCTTTATGAAGTTGGAAAAGAAGCTTAAGAATTTGTCTCCACCCCATGTACTGGAATCTACGCTCCCATTTTTAGCTGGGAAAGAGTGCAAGGCAGCCAAGCCTAGAACAGTTGTAGAGAGAGATTCAGCTTTCTCTCTCAATTTATAATAGTTCTCTATTTTTTCTGTAAGTGTTAAGCCAAAGTAAAACTCCAAAGAAAAACCTCAACAATTGAATTCCTTGTATTTGCAGACTGTTTCAGCAGTTGAAAGTGATTTCATACTTCATAGGGAAATAATATGAGCATCATTGTTTTTTGCTTTCTTATTTTTTTTTAATTTCATGTGTTTGCCTGTTTTGCCTGCTTGTGTATCAGCACAATACATGTCTGCAGTGTCTGGAGGCCAGAAGAGAATGTCATGCTTCTGGTACTGAACTCACAGAGGGTTGTGAGCAACCACATGAGTGCTAGGAATTGAACCTGGGCCCTCTGGAAGAGCAGCCAGTTTTCTTAACCAATGAGCCACCACTTCAGACTTGTTCTTTGTGTGTTATGAACATATATGGTAATACAGAATGGAACTGAGAATGTAGCCTAGCATGTCCAAGGCCCTGGCTTGACTCCTGCAACCACAAGAGCCATACACAGTAGTTACTAGCGTAGCTAGCAGTAACTCACTATTTTGATTTCTTGCCAGCATATTTCACTTCTAAAATTAAAATATGGTGTTACTTTTATATGAATGGGGTTGGGCTTTTTAATTTGGGGAACTTTGAAGTATCTGGGAAATTTCATTTGCAGTAATCTGTTAAGCGTAGATGATTTTACAAATTCCTCTTTCATCACAAAAGAGTTTTAAAGAAAGTAATGACATAGACATAGAGAAGCCTGTTTTCCAGACTCACCTTCATCCCTTAGGGACCCCATCCCTCCATTCAGAACCAGGGATACCCTAGTTCCTTACTGATGTCTCTTCCTGCCTGCTCCTAGTGTAGCTCCCCTCGTTTGTGGCACCCCTCTACCTGCAGAACCCTTCTGTACCAGCATTTCCCCGTGGTGACACTAATTGAAATTCCCATAGGTGGCCTTTGATATCCTTCTGCCCTGTATTCTTGTCTCTCCAGACTTACTGCTAAGTACTGCTGCACCCTACTGACAGTAACCCCCTTTGCCAAGCTCACTTCTGGAACTTCACCTCTCTGTACAAAACCAGGCTCACTCTAGTTCTTTTCTGCAGCCCCTTCAATGTTTTCTTCTAGCCTATCTCCATTTCTTTCAATCACTCACCAAGGCATAGAAATGTTCTCTACCATGGAATCCACAGCCACCACATTTGCCTAGGTCCCAGAGTTGGTCACAACAGCCAAAGAATAGGATACCTACCCAGCAGAGACGAGACCAGTTATCTACACCAGGAAACACATCAGATATCTTTAGCTCCACATGCCTATATCCCGGAACAAAACCACAATCATGAACACCAAGACAATATGCCTCTAGAAGCCAACAACACTATTGCAATAGGCCGTGAAAACAGAATTTATCTGAAACAGAAGACGTGGACTTCAAAAGAGCAACTATGAATATGTTATATTGAATAAATGCCTTAATAAGACTGAAAGCACAGACAGTTGAGTGAAATAATGAAAACAATTCAAGACATGAAAGTAGAATCTAACAAAGACATAAAACCCCCGAAGAAAACCCAAACTGAAATAAAACTGAAAATGAAAGATTTAAGATGTCAAAAACTTCAAATGTAACTCTCACCAACATATTAGAAGACATGGAAGAGAGAATTTCAGGTTTTGGAGAGAGAGTAGAAGAAATGAATAGCTTAGTCAAAGAAATTGTTAAAAACGAAACAACCCAGACACAAACAATCAGGAAATATCATACACTATGAAAAAAATCAAATCTATGAATTATAGTGTTCTGGCTAGTTTTATGTCAGCTTGACACAAACAACAGTTATCTGAAAGCAGGTAACTTTAATTGTGAAGATGCCTCCATAAATTCTGGCTGTAGTGGATTGATGGGGGAGGGCCCAATCATTTTGGGTGGTGCTACCCCTGTTCTGGTGGTCCTGAGTTCTATAAGGAACCAGACTGAGCAAGCCATGACAAGCAAGTCAATAAGCTCCACCCTTTCCTGTCATCTGTATCTGCTCCTCCTCCAGGTTACTGCCTTTCTAGAGTTCCTGTCCTAACTTTCTTCAGGGATGGGTTATGTTGTGGAACCATAAGCGAAATAAACCCTTTCCTCCCTGTGTTGCTTTTGGTCATGATGTTTCGTCACCGCTATAGAAACCCTAAGTAAGACAAACAGAGATAGAAGAGGGAAAAGAACCCAGGGCAAAGGTACAGAAAACATTTTAACAAAATCATAGAAGAAAATTTTCCTAATTTAAAGAAAAAGATGCCTATCAAGGTTCAAGAAGCATACAGAATATCAAGTAGATAGGGCCATAAAATAAATTACCCACAACAGATAATAATTAAAACAGTATACATACAGAGAAAAGAAAACTGCAGGGGAAATATACCAAGTCACATGTAAATGCAAGTCCTATAATCCAGCTTTACAGAAGGTGCTAGAAGGGAAACTTCAGTCTGAAGAGTAGGTTAGCTTCACATAAGAGGACACAAAGAATAAGTAATCCCAGAACAGTAAATCAAAAGAGGCAAAAATAAAACAAAAAAAACAAAACTAAAAACCTGATACCACCACAATAAAATAATAGGAACCAATAAACAATGCTCATTGTACCTTGGATTAAAGCTGTATTTCAACAATAGAAGCAGTAAAAAGTATAATAACTCACAGAAACTGAAAAACTCATTCCTGAGTGGAAATTGAGTCAAGAGAGAAATCAAGAAATAAATTGAAAACTTTTTATACCTGAAAGAAAATAAAAATACAACATACCCAAACTTATGGAACACAATGAAAGTTGTTCTAAGAGGTAAATTCATAGTGCCAAATGCCTACATAAATAAAATGGAGAGATCTCATATTAACAACTCAATGACACACTCAAAAGCTCTAGAAAAACAACAAAAATTATAACCCAAAGGAGTAGAGAAGAAAAGTCATCAAAGTCTGGGAGGAAATCATTGTTGGTAAAATCTGACATTCCTTCATAGTAAAAGTCTGGAGAGACTAGGGGTACAATGAATATACTTCAATATAATGAAGGCAGTTTACAACAAGACTACAAACAACATCAATCTAAATGGAGAGAAATTAAAAGAATTTTCACTAAAATCAAGAGCAAGACAAGGATCTACATTCTCTCTATACCTATTTAATATAGTACTTGAAATATTAATCAGAGAAATATGACAACTGATGGAGACCAAGAGAATAAGAAAAGGAAGAGTCAAAGTATCTTTATTTGCAGACGATATGACTTTATATATAAAAGACCTAGAGAATTCACAGGAAGCCTCTACTACTGATAGACACGTTCATAAAAGTAGCAAGATACAAAATTAACATAAAAATGTTAGTCACTTTCCTAGATAGAAATGACAAACATATTGAGAAAGAAATAAAGGAAACAGTACCTTTAACAATAGCTGAAAATGTACACTGTGATAACTAACCAAATAAATAATAAAATTCTATAATAAAAATGTTTAGACCTTAAAGAAAGCTCTTCTATACAGCTGTATCAGTAGACTAATATTGTGAAAATGGCTATTCTACCAAAAACAGTTACAGATCCAATGCAATCTCCATCAAAATTCTCTCTCTCTCTCTCTCTCTCTTACAAAAATCGGAAAAAGAATCTTCATATGAAAACACAAAATACCCAGGATAGCTAAGATAATCCTGAATAATAAGAGAACTTATTGTAGTGTTGCCATTGCAGATTTCAAGTTGAATTACAGAGCAAGAGCATAAAACAGACATATGTATACACACACACACACACACACACACACACACACACACACAGTTTAAACAAAAATTTACCATCTGGGCTGGTAATCTCACTCCAAGAGCTAAAGGCCATCTAACAAAAGTCTCAGTACCAGGCATGAGAAAGCCCTCTTTTAAGTTGTTGGTCAGAGTCATCCAAGTGTCTCCCAAAACATTACGTATTATTGCTATTGGCCTTGGGTTGTTCCCCAGAGGTGGAAAATGAGTGCCCATTGCTGAAGACACCATTCTCTTCAGACACAGGGCTCAGAGCTCCCTTAGCTAAAGCTGACCTGAATGTCTTCTTTCTGTGGTCTAGTTTTCATGGTACCAGAAGACTCCATGTAAGCTTCCAAAGGATGGAAGCAACCAACGGTCCTACCTAGCTATGAATCTATGAACTCTAACAATGACCAGCAGGGTATGATGACCCTACAAGTTCAGTAGTGGCATACACACTTTCATGGTAACCAACAGCTTTCTAATTAGGCTTCAAGCCTTTCAGCAAGAGGGAAATCAAACCTGGTAATGGAAATTTAGCCAACTGCCCAATGCTAGTAAAGTCATAGATCTTGGAGTAAAACTTACAACTTAAACTTTCCAAAATCAGCATAATCCCTAGCTATTGTCTAGATATTTACCCTTATTCCCCCAGTTAAGTGTAATTCTTCAACCTGCAACAAAGAAATTTCTTTTTGCAATAGAAGGAGATCATTACAGAAAACAAGAACTAATCAGAATGCAGAGGTGTTAAGCTCAGGCAGCTACCACTTTTAAGGCTAAGGGATCATTGAGAAAGAGGGGGAGGAAAGACTGTAGAAGCCAAAGGATAAGAGGCTTTGCTGAGAGGTTGTCTCTCCTAGGAATATCAAAAGCTACATCATAAATTCTCACTAATATGACTGTCTAAATATGAGCTAAACTAGGCAACAACAATATACATGCTAAGACGAGTGTGGAGAGGAGCCCTCAAATCATCAACGCTTCAAAAAGAACAACAGGTGACTGAGGAGTGATGAGAGAGGAGGAACGGTCTTCCCAGGAGAAGAGGATGCTGACTGGTTATCCAGTACCAATGGTCAGCCCTGAAACATGTGTATGAGTGACATTCTATAGATTGAGCAGATTGTACATATGTATTTAGGAATATATACTATATGTTTATATATCTCTGTGTATACATATGTGTACATAAGCATATATATATATATATATATATATATATATAAAACAACAATTAATAAAGAGACCATGAGTTTGAATGACAGCAAGGAGAGACATATAGGAGGGCTTGGAAGGAGGAAAGTCAAGGGGATGAAATGATATTATAAGCCCCCAAAAGAAATAATAATAATTAAAAAGAATAAACTCCAAATATCAAAATATAAACCTGCTGTAGAATGGTTAAAAATTTGTTTTTACCCCATAATAATTAGAACATTTTCCTTAATGTCTGTGGCATCCACAGGACTTCTGAAAACACATGAATAAAGAAACATTGAATCACCACCTCAAACATTTCAGAAGGAAAATATCTACTGCTTAAACTACATAGATACTTTTCATAAAGTGAACTTAACAAATAAATAAAATAAAAATCATACATTTTTAAACTGAAGAGACCAGCAACACTGAGGTGAAATCTTCTAAAAAGCATTTCCGCAGGATCAGCATATAGAATCTGTGTTCCAGAGGGTGCTGAGGCTGCATCTCACGATGGTAGCCAAATCTGATAATGTACAAAATTTTCCCAGGTAGTAATGGATTTGCAGGCATGATGAAGTTATGGAGAGCAGCAGTGAGACTTAGCACTGTTAGGCCAGGAGAGGTCACTGGTTAATGTACAGCCTCAGTTAAAGTAGAAGCTCAAGAATTGAAGAGAAGTTGATGTTTGGCACTGTGAGGCAGGGTCAGAGTTCCAGAAGAAAGCCTAGGAGACTATTGGCAAAGGTGAAGCCCAGTTTAAGCCGAGAACACAACATTTTGGAGATGCCAGTTCCATGGGATAACTACCAAGGACACTAGTAGCAGTTAGAGTAGAGTGGAGTAGAGCCAGCCAGCTGGAGCTTAGGAGGCGAGCTATGAGTGTTGTTAATATCAGGGCCAGAGAAGTGTCATTGCCCCTTTGGGGTCTACAAAATTGTTACCGTGTCATAGACATCGAGCACCAAAAAATTTACCTGTTGGAATTTGGTTTTGCTTTGATTTGACTGTGACTCTACCCTGGATCACCTCTCTTGAAGTAAGAAAGTGTTTACCTTGTGCTTTTTTTCTTAAAACCCGATTTTACAGGAGACACAATTATGTGATCTTTGATATTTTAGAAATACTGAATATTTTAGAGACTTTGACATTTTTACAAGGACATTGAAGTATTAGGAGTTTTTATTTTTTAGATATTTTAGAGACTATACTTTTAAAGAGACTGAAATTTCAAAGTGTTTGAACTTTTAAAGAGGGATATTTTTTAAAAATGTTTGAATGCTTCATATTGTGATTTTAATATTAATATGAATATTGGGGATGGATTAGGAAGGAAATTAAAAGAGGGATACTTTTTAAAAATGTTTGAATGTTTCATATTGTGATTTTAATATTAATATGAATATTGGGGATGGATTAGGAAGGAAATTAACAGTAATGTGCTTATATGTCAGGTGGACAAGAGGTCAAACTGCTGGCTAGTTTTATGTCAACTTGACACAAGCTAGAGTCATTTTGGAAGACAGAGCTTCAGTTGAGAAAATGCTTCCTCTAGATTGGTCTGTAGATAAGCCTGTGATACATTTTCTTGATTGACATTTGGTATTTAATATGGGAAGACCCAGATTACTATGAACAAAGCTATCTTGGGCTGGTGATCCTGGTTTTATAAGGAAGCAAGCTGTGTAAGCCATGCAGAACAAACCAGTAAGCCCTGCTCCTCCATGGCCTCTGTATCAGCTGCTGGCTCCAGGTTTCTGCCCTGCTTGAGTTCCTATCTTAATTTCTTCAGTGATGGACAATGATATGGAAGTGTAAGGCAAATAAACCTTTTTCTCCCCAAGTTACTTTTGGTCATGGTGTTTTACTTATTTAGTAATATAAACTCTAAATAAGTCCTTCCATTCCATCATGCCCTGAACATGGTTTTCACGTCTGTAGTACTGCACATTCCTAATGAATGATGAAATGGAAACAGGGCATGTAGACTTCTATTTTGGCTGGGTAAATCCAGATCTTTCTCCCACTCATTGCAGGTGTTTCAGCTCATGCAAGTGAAGTCAGATTTTTCATACAAAGACCAACCTTCTCAAATGCCTTACTGGCAGGGCCCAACGCCCTAATTACTTCATGTGTGCCAGCTAATTGCTTAAGAAATCATTTTATGCAGCCTTTAACCTGTGCTCAGCCAGACACCATTTGGGCTAGAAGCTTCATTTTCACATAGCTGCTCTGTTGACAAAATGGCAGGATGACAA
The DNA here is from genome assembly GCF_982192425.1 of Myodes glareolus. NCBI lineage: Eukaryota > Metazoa > Chordata > Mammalia > Rodentia > Cricetidae > Myodes > Myodes glareolus. Next base: position 33,279,443 of record NC_142039.1, read on the forward strand.
TTTTACTGACAAAAATCAAACAAATGAGTTGATAATTTTCTGTGATTCCGACTAACCTCAGGCAAAACCTTGTAGAGGTTTCCAATCTGTTCTAGGCCACTCTGTTTTGCATGTCATGCCCTCCCCATAAGGTTTCTTTTTAATTTAACTTCCAATTTCCTTTCTCATTTTCAAAGCTTGTCTTTGGAATTACCAGATTAAAATAGTGATTCGAAGAGAACCAGATATAGTGATATCTTTATTTTGAAATGTGCATCTTTTTAAAATAAGGATCATCCTTCCACGGCCTCTGCATCAGCTCCTGTTTCCAGATTCCTGCCCTGTTTGAGTTCCTTCCTTGGCTTCCCTCAAACATTTTAAAAGATACCTTCAGACTTGAGCTGCAATTAAAAGTCAAAATTAATTTCTAGATAACCCTTCACAAATTTTTCATATTTCCATTTTATCATTTTGTATAAAGGATCAAAAAGATGCTCTACTTACTCTCACACCTATAGGAGGTAGCTCTAGGATAATTTAATGGAGAACAGACTCCGTTAATTTTTCCATGCTTATGGCTAAGAATGAGTTAGTCACTGTGCATGAAGCTGCATGACTGCTAGCCACGGCTTCATGAGGTGGAGACCAAAGAATAGCACAGTCAAGGCCAGCCTGAACTATACAGCATGGCCCTGTCTCAGAAAAGAAAAGAAAGAAGCAATCATTTGCACTTCATTGTTGTCTAAATCACAGCTCATCAATTCTAGAAGTATAATTAATGTTCTTCTGGCTTGATGATCTTATCTAAGAGAGGATGAAATCAATATGAAGAAGAAAGAAATTGACATCTGGGATAGGACCAATAGTGATTAAACTCTAGTGTGGCCATTCAGTAACCAAAATAAGAAAATAGACACCAGTCTCGTTGCTGGTGCACAGGTCCAAAGACCTCTTGTTTACCTGGCCTGGTGAGCCACAGGAAAGGAGTTTAATTGCAGTGGAGAACTCCATGCCTTCAACAATTCAAATGATGTTTAAGTTTTCTGCAGAATCCTGACTTTTGCATTAAGAAATACTTAAAAATGATATGTAAAATTCTCTGGGTATATGTTTAGGATTGGTATATCTGAATCATATGACAGTTCTATTCTTAGTTTTTTAGGACATTCACTTCTAAAATTCACATTTTATAAAGAACTGTTTTATGAAATAGCTTATTCTAGAATTTCTAAACAAAACACAAAAGCTTCAATGTTATGTCAAGGGGTTATTCTGTATTAATAATCATTTTAGGAAGACATGAATATTTTAGAAATTAATGCTATTAGAATAAGAATGATGAGCTGACATCTCTGTGTTAGACAGTGAATATCCTGTGTGCAACTGCATTTGGCCTTGGGATGTGGGGCTGTTGCCTGGTTCAAGTTAATGCCATGCTTTAAGAATTTAAGGGAAACTGAGTATAGTGGACCATACCTTTAATCCCAGCCCTCAGGAGGCAGAAACAGGTAGATATCTATGAGTTCAAAGCTAGTTTGGTCTACATAGTGAGTTCAGGATATAGTGAGACCCTGTGTCAAAGAAAACAAACAAACAAACCCCAAATCAAACCAACCAACAAACAGAATCCAAGGTAGTATAGCAGTTCTTTGTGAGGATGGCAGCTGCCATTAGTCGACAGGATTTTCAGACAAGTCTCTCCTCCCCTGGGAGGACACATATGGTTGAAGCATGCGCCACAAAGCCTGACTCCTGGAATTCATTTCCCTTAAAAGTAGGTCAACTCCATCTTCCCCGGGAAGTCTCCTCCTTCACTATTTCAGGACAATTCTACTGCAGCAGAGACTGCAGCAGGGGCACAGCATCCAGTGTCTGCAGCTCCCCTTGCGGAAGATTTTGAATGTATCTTTCTCTGTAAGGGCTCAAAAACATCTTTAGTACTCCGGGAAACTTGAGACCAAGGTTGACACCTCTTTAGGGCCTTGGACCTTAGAAATCCACAGGCCGAAGAGTTTAGGAAGTAGACCCATTGGCCCTTTCTCCTTTTCAACTAAAAGAATAGAAAGTGATCTTTCCTTCAGTCTTGCCCTTTCCTGAGCTAGGAGTATCAGCTTGATGACCTCAGGCAGTATTAACTTCAGGACTTCCTAGGAAATTGTTTAAACTAGTCATTCTATCTGGATGTCTTTGGTTTGACATCATTTGAAACATGTTTTCCTCTCTATTTGTGATAAACTAGTTCTTTTAAACAGATTTAACATTATTTTTGTAATTTATGACAATGAATAAGAAAACGAAATAATTAGTACTTGTGCTGATAAAAAAAAGGAACATACTGTAAGACTCGCAGAAATGGAAAGATGTTGATGGAAAATATTGCTAAGGAAAAACAAATTTTCTTACTGTAATGAAAACTTGCCTCACCTCCCGCTTTGCAGTTGAGTTACAAAACACAATTATGTCCCAATTTGGTTAGTTACAGAATTAAAGGACACATGTCATATTCAAATTGGCCAAAGGCCCTTATGTTTATGTTTTAAAACCAGATCAAAGAAAGTTTGTACTTAAAACAATAATTTCAGTACTCAGCTTGAGTCCAGACAACCAGTAACCGACCTCTTGGGGAGGAAAAGAAAATATTTTCTAAAACTTCTGGTTTGTTTCTCATATTTTCCCACCAGTAAACAGGAGGCTCATGACTAGGCTTGGGAAGCCTGGTGTGGCTGTGCCAGATGGTCTCCAGGGACCATTAATGACAAGTCTCCTTTGGCTAGCTTCATTAGTCGACCAGGGTATGCACAGACATAAATGCCATAATAATCACTAAAATGTTAATTCAACAAAATATACCGAAACTAGCGATCAATTATTATCTCTATATATTAACCAGACTGAAAGTCATATCCTTTTCTTCAACATTTTAACATCAAAATATATTATAATGGTATTGTCAAAAACAGAAGAGAAAAGTAATCTTACAGAAACCTACAGAGTGAATTTAGTAAGTTAATAAACATATATGATTGACAATTTTCTCTGATAGTGTGAATTTTGTGAACGCCTTGGCAAAGGTTTAATTGACATACCTGAGGTGGGGGTTCATGGATACCAGAAAAGACATTTACCTCCCCCATATCTTTTAGTAAGAACAATGAAAGGGATCCTGGAGTCCTCATTACATTTACTTAGTAGAAAGATCTATTTATTCTTTATTCGATAGTGGTTGCACCAACACAGAAGTCCCTGCTCTCGCAGACCTTATTTTCCAATGGATAAAGTAGACCAGATAAGAAAAACTATGCAAGTACAGGAACAGGAGTAAGCCAGATGAAGCAACAATAAAAACAAAAGCAAGTGGGGAGATGAGGATGGAACATCCCAAAGTTTGTGGAGAAGGGCATGCCAAGGGGACCGCAGTGACAGAGTGACAGTTGTCCAGGCAGAGAGGGAGAGAAATTGGCAAGTGAGTTCGCTAAGTGGTGCAAAGGAACTAAGGCCGACTCTCACTGAGGTGCTGGGGGCAGAAAAAGGAGAAAGGCAGGTGGTGAGGTTAGGTATGTGGTATCTTAAGTAATAGAATCTTATCAAGTCTTGGTAGTCAACCAAGACTGGTACAATAACCAGCCTTCATTGTCTTGAGGGTCTCATAGATACTCTTGATCAACAATTCAAGGATAGGTATCTCAAACCAGTACTTGACCTTTTGTTTGGCACCCTATGCTTTCTGGAAGGAGTATTATCTCCTGAGTAGGTTAACTCCAGTTCTCTCTCTCTCTCTCTCTCTCTCATCAATTATAAAATAGATGGTGCAATATTTTTTCAGTAGTGTTAGTTATCCCTCCATCAATCTTCTCTTTTCCATTGCTTTTACATCCCTCTCTCCTCTCCATAATGCCTCAGTTCCCCTTTATGTCACCTGTGTTCTATTATGCCCCATTGCCCAAGACAGAGGTTCTCAACCTGTGAGTCATGGGCACTCTGAGGACTGAATGGCCTTTCGCAGGGGGTTGCCTAAGACCATCTGCATATCAGATATTTACATCATGATTCATAACAGTAGCAAAACTACAGTTTTGAAGTAGGAATGAAAATACTTTTATAGTGTGCAGGGGTCACTACAACATGAGGAGCTGAACCAAGGGGTCACAGCATTAAGAAGGTTGAGAACCACTGTCCTAGGATGTTTTCTTGCCCCATGGAATAGCTTTCTGGCTTTTATATGTGCTCCAAGCCAAACATCCAAACCTAAAGACTTAATGCTAAGATCTACTTATTAAAGAGAATACGTGACATTTGTCTTTCTGATCTGGGTTACCTCACACAATCCCATGAAAATTCAAGCATAATTCTTCACAAATCTTGAAAGAATAATTTTCAACTTCATATGTAAACAGAAAATAACCCGGGATAGCTAAAGCAAACCTGAATAATGAGCTGCTGGACGTGTTAGCATCCTTATTTCACATTGTACTATAAAGCTATAGTAATAAAAACGGCATGGTATTGGCACAAAATCAGACATGTTGATCAATTGAATCAAATTGAAAATCCAGACATAAACCACATACCGATGGACACCTGTTTTTTGATAAAGAAACCAGAAATATACACTGAAAAAAATGACAGTATCTTAACAAATGGTGATGGTATAAGTGGATGTTGACATGTAGAAGAATGCAAATAGATCCATACTTATCACCCTGCGCAGAACTCAACTACAAATAGATCAAAGACCTCAACATAAAACCAGATACACTGGATCTGGTAGAAGGGAAAGTGAGGAATAACCGTGAACACACTGGCACAGGAGAAGACTTTCTGAAGAGAACATAATTAGCACAGGGACTAAGGTCAATAATTAATAAATTGTACCTCATGGAACTGAAAAGCTTCTGTATGGCAAAGAGCATCATCGTTAGGACAAATCAGCAGCCTACTAAATGGGAAAAGATTTTTAACAAGTGCACATCCAGTGGAGGCTTACCATCCAAAATATGTAACGAAAAAGAATTTCATATATATTAATATATATATATATTATATATATATAATATACATAAGATGCTAGATATCAAGATAACAAATAACCCAATTAAGTTTGGGATACAGATCTAAACAGAAAATTTCCAATAGAGGAAACACAAACAACTGAGAAACACAGAAATGTTCAAAATCCTTAGCCATCGGGGAAATACAAGTCAAAACTACTTGGAGATTTTATTTTATACCTGTTAGAATCACTAAGATCAGCAAAATAAGTGACAACTCATGCTCTAGGTATGGAATAAGAGGTATACTCATACATTGTTAATATGAGCACAAACTAATACAACTCCTATGGAAATCAGTGTGATGGTTCCTCAGAAGGTGCAATTTGATCTACTTCTAGATCTATCTATACCTTTCATGAGCATATATCTAAACGATGCTTCATCCTACCATGGAGACATTTGCTTAGCCATGTTCACTGCTTTTCTTTTCATAATAGCCAGAAATTGGAAGTAACCTAAATGTCCCTCAACAGAAGAATGGATATAGAAAATGTGGTAAATTTACACAATGGAGTATTAGCAAGTTGTTAAAAACGACATCATGAAATTTGGAGGCAAATAGGTGAAACTATAAAAAATTATTCTAAGTGAGGCATCTCAGACTCAGAAAGAGAAGTATGGTATGTATTTGTTCATATGCCTATATTAGCTGTTGAGTTAATGATAACTAAGCTACAATCCATAGAATCACAGGAGGTAGGCATAGAGTAAGGTATCATTAGGAAAGTGAAATAGAATAGATATTTCTGGATGAATGGGGCATCTGGGATGGGAGGATCAAGTGAAAAGGTGAGAGGGATAGTGGGAGGGAATATGGGGAGAGAAAGCTAAAATTTAGGAGCATTTGAGGGTCATTATAGAACCTAATATTGCAGAAACCTCATAAAATAAACAGACGAATATGATCTATATAAAATCTCCAATTAATGCTGATTTCCAATTAGTCATCTCTTATCACCAAAGGAGCTTCAAGCACTGGGTTTGGATTACATCTAACTGAGTTTTTGGTCAAACTAACCACCAAAGAAATCCCCAAATAACCCAGTTTCCAAGATTATAGGTTGCTATCCGTGAACTGACATCAAGATCCTTATGCCGAAGGCAGCATCAACACAATTCACTGAACAAGAAGCTGTCAAATTAGTGTCTACACAGAGCGTTCATTCCTATGTTCCAGCATCTTTGGTATAGAAAAGTACCCTGCATGCTATCAATAGAGAGACTTATATATCAAGTCATCCACAAACCCTTTATCTACAATTGTGTACTACTTGCAAGATATGCTAGGGCAATGGTGGCACAAAGCTTGTGGGAGTAACCAACCAACAACGAATCTTATCTGAGGCCTACTCCTCAAGATGGAACTCATGCCAGACACTGCTTGCGTGACCAAGATTCTGAGATTAGATAGTTCAAAGACCTAGGATAAAACCAAGTAACACTTTTTTTTTTAAAGGAAACAAATGTAGTAATAAACTAACTCCTAATGGTGCTCTGCTATACTCATAGATAAACGCCTTGTTCAACCATCATAAGAGAAGCTTACTCCTGCAGCAGATGGGAACAAATATAGAGGCCTGCAGACAGACAATACTCAGAGAAAGGGACATCTTGAAACACTCAGACCTAAATAAGATATTTATATCAAGTCCCTCCCATATAGCTCAGGGAGCCCCACAGAAGAGGAGGCAGACAGAGTGTAAGAGTCAGAAGGGATGGAGGACACCAGGAAAACAAGGCCCTCTAAGTTAACATGAGCAAAAGCTGGTGTGAACTCACAGGTGCTGAAACAGCGAGTACAGGGCCTGAGTCTGCACCAGGTCCTATGCATGTATAGTATGGTTCCCAGTTCATCCTTTCTGTGTGACTCCCATATGTTCAGATGAGTGAGTCTCTGATGCTTTTGCCTTCTCTTTGGATCTTTGCCTTCTGTTGGTTTTTGTTGCCCAACTGTGTTGTGATAATTTTTGTTAAATCTTGTTATAGTATATTTTGGAATAGTTTTTAAAAAATGAATGAATGAGTAAAAACTTAGCATCTAGTGTAAAGACTAACAACAGAACTGTCATAACTGTCATTTTTCCCTGCTGGAAGAGGGAAAGTCAGTTTTCTCCAATGAAGTGACACTGGGTATATCTGCTCCTCCAGCACCAGGTCTCATGCTCAGGTGTGACTGACCAATGAATAATGGATTTCTCAGTGTTTGGGTTTTTTTTTCTGTGCTTATTTGTTTATTTTTTTCTATTCATTTTATATACCAATCACAGTTCCCCTTTCTCTCCTCCTCCTGTTCCCACATCTCTTTCCAACCTTCCCCCACCTACTCCTCAGAAAGGGTAAGGTCTCCCATGAGAAGTCAATAAGGCCTGGCACATCCAATTGAACAGGACCAAGACCCCCTCCCCTCCCATCAAGGCTGAACAAGGCATCCCACCAAATGGAATGGGCTTCAAAAAGCCATTTCATATACAAGGGATAAGTTCTTGTCCTGTTGACAGTGGTTCCACAAACAGACCAGGGTACGAATCTGTCACCCACAGGCAAAGAACCTAGTTCAGTCCCCTGCAGACTCCCCATCTGTCGGTCTAGAGTCCGTGAGCTCACACAAGTTTGGGTCTCTGTGGGTTTTCCCGTCATGATCTTGATCCCCTCCCCACCTTGCTCATATAATCCATACTTCTCCTCTTCGACTAGACTCCAGAAGGTTCAGCCTGGTGCTTGGATACGGGCTTCTGTATCTGCTTTCATCACTTACTAGATGAAGGTTCTACATGGATTTCCCTGGGAAGGGAAATAGACGAGATCTTCTGGGTAAACTCGGAGCATGGCAGGGGACGGTAAAGGGGACGGAATTGGGGATGAAAATCTGAGTGAATGGGATGGTTGAATTGGGGAGAGGGATGGAGTGGGAGAGCAATGAAAGCTGATAGAGGGAGCCATTACTGGTCTTGGAAGAAACCTGATGCTAGGGAAAGAAGTCCCCAGGAATCCACAGGATGACATAACTAAGACCCTTAGCAATGGTAGAGAGGGTGCCTGAATTGACCTCCCCCAGTAATCGGATTGGTGAATACTGCGACTCTCAGTTTTTAATGTGTTTTAATTTGGTTATAGTTTGGTGCGTTTTGTTGTTGTTTTCTTTTTGGTAATGTTGTGTTTTGTTTTCTAGGTTTGGGGGTTTGTTGTTGGATTGGGTTTTTGGTTTGTTTTTAAAGAATGAACTTAAAGTTGTGGCGGTAGATAGGAGGAGCAGATTTGCAAAGACTTGAGGGAGGGGAAGAATATAATCAAAATATATTTAAGTTTAAAAGATTGTTTTAAATATTGAAAATGTAAGTGTATAAGAACAGAGGGTTCTGAAAATAAATTAAACTGGCCAAGAAATATCTCTAAAAGTGTTTAAAATTCTGAACAATCAGGGAAATTAAAATTGAAACAATTTTGAGAATTTTGTCTTACCTTAATCAGAATGGCTAAAATTAAAAAAAAAACAAATGATAATAGACACCGTTGAGGATGTGGGAAATAGGAAATCATAATTGTTGGTGAAATTGCAAATGAGTCCAGCCACTCTGAAAATCCGCAGGTAGAGCTGTCAAAAAGCTAAACTATGTGTTGGCCACAGCAACCTAACATACCGGTGCTGAAGTCCTGCCCAGAGGATGACACACTCTACAGAATCTCACTCAGCCATGACAGGAAGTGGAAAAAAATATATTGTCTTTCAGCTTATAGATAAATAGATAAATAGAAAATCTGGCACATACATTTTCACATACATGCATACAGAATAGAATACTTCTTAGCTATAATGTAAAGAAAGATGAATTTATAAAAATTTCATAAAATTGGATGGAAGTGGAAAATAATATACTGAGTAGAATAACTCAGACCCAGAAACACAAAGGCAGCATGCTCTCTCTTCTTTGTGGACCCTAGATCCAAATCTTTAGATGTGAATGCATATCCTGGAGTAACACAGAACTAGGAAAATAAGAGGTCTGTAGTGTGGAGGGAGGTCTAGAGAGGAGAATAGTAAGCCATGCTCTTATGAATGGGGACATGGATTTCATGGTTGTAGGATACTTAACGTGGGAAGGGGATAGTAGGGAAGGGGATAGTAGGGAAGGGGAGAGTAGGAAAAGGGATAGTAGGGAAGGGAAGAGTAAGGAAGGGGAAAGTAGGAAAGGTTATAGTAGGAAAGGGGACAGTAGGGAAGGGGAGAGTAGGAAAGGTTATAGTAGGAAAGAGGACAGTAGGGAAGGGGAGAGTAGGGAAGGGGACAGTAGGGAAGGGGAAAGTGGGGAAGGAGATGGTAGAGAAGGGGACAGTAGGGAAGGGGATAGTAGGGAAGGGAACAGTAAGGAAGGGGATAGTAGGGAAGGGAAAAGAAAGTAAGGAAGGGGAGAGTAGGGAGAGGGAGAGTAGGGAAGAGGATGGTAGGGAAGGGGAGAGTAGGGAAGAGGATAGTAGGGTAAGTAATACTAAGAGTGTTTGAAAAGTGATAAAGAACCATATTATTTTGTGTTTACTTAAAATTGCACTGCACAGACATAGATAAGTCACATTAAAAATACTCATCAGATTTTCTTTAAATTCATATGCGCATATATATGTAACCATAATAAAAAAAAGAATAAGAGGCGATGAAATGAGGAGTGGGCAAGAATATTTGAGGAGTTGGAGAAAGGACAGGGAGGGGTAAAGTGACATAAATATGGTACTTACACATGAAATCCACAAACGTTTTTAAAAGTTATCACTAAGGTCCTCTTTTACAAGTTATTCCTTCATGTGTAAAATACAAAAATACTTCTCTGTGGTGGTGATGAACTCATTTCCTTCTGGAACCATCAGCCACGCAAAGTTCTTCCTACTATAATTTGCCCTGGTCACTGTGGTGACTTGGAAAGAACGGCGCTCATAGCCTCGTATGCTTGAAGACTTGATCCCCAGTAAATGGAACTTTTGGGGAAGGATTAGAAAATGTGCCCTTGCTGGATGAAAGATGTCACTGAGCAGGCTTTAAGGTTTCACAAGCTCACACTCACCCACAGTTAGCTCCCTCTGCCCTGTGGGTATGTCTGAAGACAGGCGGTCTTAGCTTCTGCTCCGGCACCATGCCTGCCTGTCTGCTGCCACACTCCCTGCTGTAACAATCACAGACTCTAACCCTGTGAAATGGTAAACCCCAAATAAACTCTTCCTTCTATAAGTTTCTTTGGTCATGACATCTTATGACAGCAATAGAAAGGCAGCTAAGGCGGAAATTGATACAGGGAGTGGGATATTGTGCGTGCTATTGCTGTAACAGAACTGACCATGTTTTATTTATTTATTTTTTGAGGACTATGCAAAACTTCGGAACTTTGTACTTAGAATGCAGTTGAATGCTGTAAGTGGGCCACCATAATAGGAGCCCAGAAGACAATAGTGCTGAGAGCAATGTATATGAAGGGGTGATCATTATGACAGTGTAGGGTAGGGTATTTCTCCAACTCAGGCCCATGCCTCTTTAAACCTGCCCCTGTAAAACAACATTTCTTGTGGTTTTGAAAATATCTTTGGTGTGTCTTTGATACATCCTCATGGCTACCACAAGAACTCAACATTTCCTTCCTGATTTTCTGTGAGTAGTTCTCAGATTCTCTGATTCCTATTAAGAAAACTGCACCCACCAGAGGCACTAGACTGTGGACACCAAATAAAGCTATCACAGCCCATGGCAGTGTTTGTCATGCCTATGCGCCTCTGATGCTTGCTCTCCAGACACTAATGTCTGCCCACCTGTCTTCTGGCATCCCAGGTATTTAAAAGGCACAGAAAGCCTGAAGTGTCTGGGTCCTTCTCCTTGTAGTGACATTGAACTACAAGTCTTCTGTGCAAAACTTCCCAATGTTTCCAGTCTTCCACAGTCAAGTAAAGCAAACTCCTTTCAATTTCACACATGGGAACGATTCTGATGCCCTGCAAAGTGTTTGGAGACTTGCCCAAATACTTACGCTGTGGTCCTCCGGTCTTTTCTTCTCTTGGGGAGACGATGTTCTCACCTAAACCCTTCTTTGTATTCAGTGATTTTTTTTCCTTGTTTGTTTGTCTTTTTCTGGGTGATTGATCAGGTTCTAAATCAAGTATCTTCTCAGAGACCTCTTTGACCCCACCCCACTGCCCATACTGTCCTTTTCCTTCCTTTCTGTTTTAAAGGAGACTTTGATTTTAATTGAGAAGGTAAGTCCTTTCCAGTATGTTTCCATCAACTACCTGAAAGCTATCGGAGTTGTCATTTATTAATGTTTATCTCCTTTACTTACTAAAAGAAAAAAGTTTTTCCTCCCCCTGAAAGTTCAGTCTGGGGTGTGTGGTGGTTAGCGTCTGACTGCACTAAAGGAACAAAAGGCACCTTTTCAATTAAAGTTAAGAGTGGGATAACTTCAGACACACAAAGAGAGAAAAAGACACTTAAAGAGTCATGGTGAGTTCAAAAGGAAGAGTTGAGGTGGAATCACAAAGCACCATGGGAAGTTGCTATTCAAGCTCCCCTGTCAAAAAGGCTGATCAACAGCGGTTCCAAGTCAGCCTCATCACCAGGGAGTCCCACTGATAAAATTATTTCCCTCCAGAGAGAATTTCCCTCAGCTGAATAGAAGCCTTACTTCTGAATAGGATTCATGAAAAGCAGGGAATGGCGGTGGCAAGAATAGAAAGCCATATCCATTGACTGACCTGAAAGGTGTGACCGATAGAACACTGTTTATCTGGCTTCACTCCTTCAGAGAATGGGAATTTATACTCGCTTTATGTTGTGAGATTTCCTAATTGTAGGTGGCTCCTTTTAGCTATATAATCAATATTATGCTAATGTGATAAAAATAGCAATGCCTAATTTTTATATTATTTTCATTTTAAAGTTAATTATAATACATACCATAGTAAATCCTGCTATTTTTCTGAATGTGATAATTAAACATTGGTTTAAAATTTTATATCATGAAATGTTTTTCTTATATCTACTTTAAAAATGTCTTTGTTGCCTTACTTTAAAAAATCAATTTTTTAAATCAAACAAGAAAATAGTGTACATGGTTAGTAAGAAATGATTCAAATTATAGTAAAAGCAGAGTTAGGAAGAAGGATGATTGTGTGCAATGTAGGAGGCCATTATTTACTGAGAAATGTGTATTCTTAAACACCATAAACACGGCATTACTGTGATGAAATAACAATATTTTTGTGAGTACACGTTGGTTACCATGGCAACAATCATGACATTATATGTACAATAATGGATATTTTAGACATCTTAATAATTAACTAAAAAATCTGGCATATATCTATTTCTGAATGTAACTTCAATATAACAGTTATAAAATTAATTGCAACAAAATTAGAAGAAAATGCAACAATAATTGACAGTTATAAGCAGAATAAAGGAACTTCTCACGTGTGTATCAAACATGAAATTCCTCTATGCTGTAGAGCCATCTTGCATACAAAGAACTTTTACCACAGAATGCAGGCCAACAGTAACAAACGGTTTGGTGAGCCGCCTACATTTCGAGGTTGTCCAGAGACAGGGATGAAAATATTACACAGAACTGGAGAGGGTTGCAGTGATAAGAGGGACAGATCATATGGTTCTCAGTCATCAGGGAAATTTGCTGGAGCCAGGACTTTCCAGGGTAGCCTGGGGCCCACTAAGGGAACTCTTGTCATACCTTACAGGGTCTGGCTAAAAGGAAGTGCTTCCTTAGCTGCTTAAAGGAAAAGATAGGAGTGACAGAGCAAGAGGGCATACAGAAGCTGGCCTGGGTTGGTTTTCATCTACTGGTACTTGGGTTTTAGGTGGCTAGCTTTTCATTCCGTACTATTATCTTTCCAGTGAGTGGTGAGTGACTGTGGCATTATTCCATGATCGCAGCTGATGTGTTATCTTTTGCAAGTACTTTTAAATGCATGCCATATCTGAAAGCTTCCGCCCTGCCCCTAGGAATTTCCTAGATTAAAGGTGTTTTCATAAAGTGGTTAACATTTATAGATTTATTTGAAAATTCTGAATTATCTCTAGAGAAAAGGGAGATAGTCTCATATTCACGTTATATTACATTTGATTTTACAACTCCCTGAAGTCCTTCATAGTTCCTCAGAAAAAGGACAGGGTTGAGTTTCTGTTGTTTGACTCCTCAGATGCATTACCCCTTCTCTCGGCATGCCAGTAAGAGCATTTTAAGTGCGCTGGGCAGACGAAATGCTCACAGAAAGTAAAGGAAATGACCAATTGACACACTGGTGCTACAGTTTGGATATCATCTGAATGTTCCTAAACATCTAAGGAACTTTAGACTGCTAAGACTTGTTCCTCTGAATAGTGTTACTGGGATGTGTTGTGACCTTTACTAGGCAGGACTTCTGGAGGCTCTTAGGTCGCTGGAAGTGTGCCCTCTCCCCCACCCACACTGAGACACTTCATGTACTTGTTTTACTACCACTGCTTTCCATGTGTGTTGACATGATACAGTTCAGAGGCAGCGCTCACGAAGCATGCGTGCTGGGTAGGTACCATTTAGACTTTGAATGTCCAACATTGAACTAAACAAAGCTTTTCTAAAATTATTTGTCTCTGGTATTTTGATTTAGTAACAAAAAGATGACTAGTATAATTGAATTAGAAATTGATTCTATTATAGCAGGTAATGACTGACCTTGCTTGATTAAAGCTTTTAGTTGTGATAAGTAATGAAATATGTGACTAAATTGTCTTTGGTTTATTTAAATTTTAGATGCATTAGAATAAATAGGAGCTGCTAGATTCTGGCTTTGTAGGTCAGTGCAAGCATGAGAGAAAATTTTAGGACATCTATGGGATTATAATTTGTAAATTCACTAGTTTTACTTGCTGAGATGCTTATGTATCTTTCCCAGATTTGTCTTGGAGCTGGATATTCCTGTTAGAGACACCAGTGCACATTTGTGCTCAGTAAGATCCAGTTCCAGTACGGATTGATCTTGTATGATCCCCAATAGACTCAGTGAGTTCTGGTACAAACTGTAAAGTATATGCTGTAGAACAGCTCTAGTGTAAATGGGAACTGAATGAAGTCTAAAATTTTATGAAATATCCATATTCCATATAGCAATTCAAAAATAATATTTATTGCTTAGTTTGAGAAAGACCCCTAATCCTATTTAGATTTTAAATCCCAATTAAGTGTTTATATTATTGTAAAACTCTCTTTTTGTTTTTTTTTTTTTTTTTTTTTACTGATTGGCTCATTAGCTCAGTCTTTTTTTTTTTTTTATAGAGCAACTTTTATTTTTTTATTTTTTTTTTTAGTAAATTTTATTAAATTATAAAAGTTTCCATTTCCGCCCCCCCCTCCCAACACCCTCCCACTCCCCCCACTCCCCCCCTCCTTCCCCTCCGTCCCCCAGGGCAGTCAGGGTTTCCTGCCCTGTGGGAAGCTCCAGCTCCCTCCCCCTCCCTCCAAGTCCAGGAAGGCGAGCGTCCAAACAGACTGGATCCCCAAAATCCAGCATATGCAGAGGAAACAGGTCCCAGTGTCATAGTCAATGGCTTTTCAGAAAGACCCCGGGCCAGCCACAGTCAGAGAATCCGGCCAAATTCCGAGAATCTGGCTAGATCACGTCCTCGTTCAGTCCCAGTCCGACTGGCCCTGGTAAATTCTCATCAGATCCGTTCCCTTGTATCAGTGGGTGATAGCATCCCTCGCAGTACTGATTTCGTCTTTCATGTTCCTCCTCCTTCCGCTCCCCCTCCGGACCTCGGGGGGCTCAATCCGTTGCTCCAATGTGGGCCTCCGACTGCATAGCCGTCCTTCTCCAGACAAAGGATCTATGGTGATAAGCAAAATATACATCAGTATGGTCATGGGCCACGGCCGATTCAGGCACCCTCTCCTCTGTCCAGAGAGCAATCTGGGGGATTTCTCCTTGGACCTGGGATCCCATATATAATCAAGTCTCCTGTAAACACTAAAATGGCTCCCTTAGTTGAAATATATTCTTCCCTGATCCCATATTCATCCTACCTCCCTCCCCCCCATCCCCGGTCACCAAGCTTTCCCCGTTCCTCCCCTACTCCCTTCTCTCTAGCCCTCTCCCCCTCCATCGACCCTCCCACCCCCCCATGCACCCGAGGTTACCTGGGACTCTTGTCTATTTCCTACCTCCTGGTGGATAGCTAAATAATCTTCATCAGGTTCATCTTCTTATTTAGCTTCTCTAGGATCACGAATAATAGGCTCAAAGACCTTTAATTATGGTTAGAATCCACTTATGAGTGAATACATACCGTGTTCCTCTTTTTGGGTCTGGCTTACCTCACTCAATAAAGCGTTTTCTATTTCCATCCATTTGCATGCAAAATTCAAGATGTCATTGTTTTTAACCACCGAGTAAAACTCTAATGTATATATGTTCCACACCTTTTTTAACCATTCTTCTATTGAGGGGCACCTAGGTTGTTTCCAGGTTCTGGCTATTACAAATAGTGCAGCTATGAACATAGTTGAACAAATGCTTTTGTAGTATGTTAGGGAATCTTTAGGGTATATTCCCAAGAGTGGTATTGCTGGGTCCTGAGGGAGGTTGACTCCCAGTTTCCTGAGAAACCGCCACACTGATTTCCACAGTGGCTGCACGAGTTTGCATTCCCACCAACAATGGATGAGTGTTCCCCTCACCCCACATCCTCTCCAGCATAGGCTATCGTTGGTGTTTTTGACTTTAGCTATTCTGACAGGTGTAAGATGGTATCTCAAAGTGGTTTTGATTTGCATTTCCCTGATCGCTAAGGAGGTTGAGCATGACCTTAAGTGTCTTCTGGCCATTCGAAGTTCATCTGTTGTGAATTCTCTGTTAAGTTCAGTACCCCATTTTTTAATTGGGTTAATTAGAGTTTTAGTGCCTAGTTTCTTGAGTTCTTTGTATATTTTGGAGATCAGACCTTTGTCTGATGAGGGGTTGGTGAAGATCTTCTCCCAGTCAGAAGGCAGCCTTTTTGTCCTACTGACAGTGTCCTTTGCTTTACAGAAGCTTCCCAGTTTCAGTAGATCCCATTTATTCATTGTTTCTCTTATTGTCTGTGCTGCTGGGGTCCTACTTAGGAAGAGGCCTCCTGTGCCTAAATCTTGTAGACTACTTCCCACTTTCTCTTCTATCAGGTTCAAAGTGGACGGATTAATGTTGATGTCTTTAATCCATTTGGACTTGATTTTTGTGCATGGTGATAGATATGGATCTACTTTCATTTTTTTACAGGTTGACATCCAATTATGCCAGCACCATTTGTTGAAGATGCTTTCCTTCTTCCATTGTATACCTTTAGCTCCCTTGTCGAAAATTAGGTGTTCATAAGTTTGTGGGCTAATATCTGGGTCTTCTATTCGATTCCATATGTCGACTTCTCTGTTCTTATGCCAATACCAAGCTGTTTTCAATACTGTAGCTCTATAATAGAGTTTGAAGTCAGGGATGGTAATGCCTCCAGAAGTTCCTTTATTGTATAAGAGTGTTTTGGCTATCCTGGGTTTTTTGTTTTAAAACCCTTCCTCTCACTCCCTCTCTGCTCTCTGTCTTCATGTCCCTCTTCTCTCCTCTTCTTTCCCATCTCTATTCCTTTCTCTCTTCTCCCTCCTGTTACACTAAAACATTAGTTTTTCAAAGTCCTGCCCCTGAATTCAAATCCCCTCAAAGGCTCAGCTGAAGATGGGATTCTTGCTAAGACTCGGGGGTGAAATTTTCAGGACTTTGTTTTGTTTTTACTGTTTTTTCTTGTTCCTGTGATGGGTAGACTGGCTTTCACAGAATCGTTCTGGATAGATTCTTACAGTTTTGTTTTTCATCAGCTCGTTCTACAGCTACAGAAGTAAGAGGACTCATTGAAGTTACCTGAGCTGCCGAGGTGTGCACAGCTGACCTGAGCTGCCGAGGTGTGCACAGCTGACCTGAGCGGCCGAGGTGTGCACAGCTGACCTAAGCTGCCGAGGTGTGCACAGCTGACATGAGCTGCCAAGGTGTGCATAGCTGACCTGAGCTGCCGAGGTGTGCACAGCTGACATGAGCTGCCGAGGTGTGCACAGCTGACCTGAGTGGCCGAGGTGTGCACAGCTAACTAGTGGTGAGTCTGGCCTTAGATTCACCTTTCTGCTCACAAGTTGGTTGCCTTGTTTGGGGATTCACCTTTGCGTTTGCCTTCCTGCTTTCCTCTACTGGTGGCCTTCCTCCCATAGTGACAGTCACCTCCCACTTCCCTCTCACATGAACTTATCAATTCCTGGCTTTCCTTTCAGAAATGTCTTCTCCACTGCTGGGAACTAAGCAGTCGTTAAAAAGTTCACTCAGTATCTGCACAATTAATATGTTCCCTGCTGTTTTAAACTTATAATTCTGGAATTTTCGTTGTATTTTTATACCTGTGCAAGTATGGAAATTCAGAGAATGGAAACTTTCACAAGGTAAATAAAGTGTACCTCGGCAGTGATTGGGAGAGCAATAAAATCCCTAAAACTTTCCAACCTTCATAATTACTCTGTAAAAATCCATATGCAGGTCATGTGAGTAATTATGTCATGTCTGTGAGGTTAATTAAGTGCAAGTGTTATTTGCCAAAATCAGAGTCAGTTACACACACACACACACACACACACACACACACACACACAGAGTTTCCACAGGCAGGCTGCCAAAGTGAGCAGGCCCCAGTGTCATGTATGGCTCTTTCCTTTGGAAAATATGTCTCAGTCAGTTATGAAAATGTAAGCCGCAGAAACCACTTCATTTCTAAGAGAACAAGTTTTGAGAAGCCCTGTTTTGAAACAAAGCCACAATTTTCCATCTTGCAGTAAAATTGTTTTACTTGTAAGGTCCCAAATTGTTTTAATTGTAAGGAATATTGAGAACAGCTTGGGCAAAGTAAACTTTAAAGAAGGTTAAAAACATAGTTTAATCGAAGACTTACAGAGCTGATGTGTAATGTGGACATTTCTTACTTCCTACTTCACCATATTGTTTGTGGAACTCCTATGTCCCATCTCGGCTATCCAGCTGCAGAATCCCAGGTCCCACCTTGATTACCCAGCTGAAAGCTCCCCAAGAAATTTCCTCCTACAACTTAAACTAAAAAACTCCACCAAATGTGGAACTGCTGTAGAAACACTGGAGAATATGCTTGAAAAAAAAAAACCAAATTGATTTTAATTCCCCCTGTTGAACATGTTTTCTGCTGATACATGAATGTGAGAGCGTCGGTATACTTACAAGAGTTAAAGAGAAGTTATAGAACAGAGTTTGGAACTATGGACCCATTTGGCCATTTTTGTGGTCAATTGGGAAGAGCTGCCAGCACACCACAGCCTTTCCATCATTGTAAGGAAGGGAAAGACCGAGTATCAGAACCAGAACCTTCTGACCTTAACTGTTTCAGATTATGGTTTTCCTTCTAAAAGCATTATGTATTTGGTGAAAACAGTTTGAAGCATGCTTAGTGAGATATCAAGTATTATTCCTTTATAAAGATAGATTTATATGCAATTCTGTTATTTGCAGTTTATAATTATAATTTATTAATTTGAAAAGTTAAGCTGAATAGAACTAATTATAAATGATTTTCCATATTTTATTTTGATAATATTATGAAGTATTTCCTTTTCATGGTATAAGGTAAATATTGAGCAATTAAAAGTTATTTAAAACCCAAGTCTCATCTAAAAGTAACATGTGGAAAATCCAAAAGCTCCTCCAGAAATGTGAAAGTATAGTTCTTGAAAGACAAATTTATACTTCTAAGTGTCTGTTTACCTTCATTGGTTGATTACTATAAAATCTAAAACAAACCACTCAGATCAATAACATATCCACTTCAAGGCATGTGTTTAATATTGAGTTGAAACTTCCTATAAAGGGAGGAAAAAGAGAATTCAAAATTCTAGATGTGAAACATTTGCTTAATTCATTAGGAGTCTGACTTCGCCTGTGCAAAGTGGTCCTTCCTGATCCTCATTCTTCTCTATCCAGACTAAATTTGAGAAGCAGCCTGAAGGGTAGTGTATGTATTTCATATCTGGATGAATAATTTTGCAAGTATAAAACAACTAATAGAGAAAATTTTGGGAACAGAAACAGGGAAATACATATGATTAATTAGGTTGCGTAGAAGGATATATACTGAAGGAAAGGATTTGAGAGGCAGCATTTGATTCTGCCTTATGTACCCTCCTGCCTCTTAACCATGGTCATGTTACATAGAAATATTCTGAGTAGCTTGTATGTTGAAATATAATAGTTTGCAAATTCAGAATTTGTTAGAATATTGTCTAGTTTACCTTGAAAATTTCCAGGAAATTTTGCATTGACTAACAAGTTTTCAGTGGGTGGGGCGGGGAGGATCAAGAATGTCTGCAGTCTGGTGTACTTGAACAGTTTTCTAAATTCCTGTGGTTGGTTTAAGTCTGATTTAGTAAGCTCTTGATTTCCCCTTGTTAGCATCCCAAGTTGATTGTAGACAACATTCAGCAAAATTACAACCTCTCATTAAATGATTTTTTGTTGTTGTTTTCTGATACTTTTTGGTCATGAACTGTGTGTTTACATTAAAAAGTGTGTACCTCAGCCACTTGGGCAATGTGTCTTAGGGTAATATACATTCAGTGGTAAAGATGGTTGTAGCAGGTATTTTAGAAATTATGGGTATAAGACTTAGAAACACATTCCATCAATCCCCAAAAGTTAATGACAATGTCTCTGGATTTAACTAAAAATGACTGTGTATTATTTGTATTATCTCTAGTCTGTTTCAGTTGTCACTGGGGTGAGTATTCTGCAAACTCATAGAAAGTAGTATGTCTGAACAGGAAGCAATTTCAGGGCTTATCTGGTCCTCCCCCTTTTTTTTTTTCAAATTGGAGATGGAGGTTCAGGCAAAATTTTGAGCCAACAATTTAACACTATGTGTCAGATAGTGGACATGCACTTAGGTTTCTGGTTCTTTATCATCGTACTAAGTCACTCCCTACTGAAAAAGACATAGAAATATTATAAAGGACGTGCCCACTGCTTACACTAGCTGCAGCAGTTTTGATGCTGTGTGCAGCAGTTGCAATGGCATTTTATTTGCATTAGTTTACAGACACTGTTTCCACCTTCCTTCTGGAAGCATCTATGATTTAGCCAAAGGAGTTAACTTTAAGAGTTA
This sequence comes from Myodes glareolus, assembly GCF_982192425.1. Classification (NCBI taxonomy): domain Eukaryota; kingdom Metazoa; phylum Chordata; class Mammalia; order Rodentia; family Cricetidae; genus Myodes; species Myodes glareolus. The sequence goes on from NC_142039.1 coordinate 33,299,681, forward strand.
TCTCCAGAATAGTCCTCAGCCAGTGAAAATTGACAAGTTTTCCTTTACACTGGAATAAGTCTGTGTCCAATTCCATACCACCTCCCAGACGTGACAGTGGGACAGAGCTAGGTGGTTACTGCCCGTTCTTTGTGGGTTCTTTTATTTGTTTTGTCATTATTTGAATGATGATCCCCAAATATGTTTAAACCCAAATCATAAGAACTTAAAACTTTATTACCTTATGAAATGAGAAGCTCTCTGAAGACGTGATTAGAGCACAGAGCTTAAGGCGGGGAAATTATCCCAAGGCCTGTGAGTGTGCTCTGCCTAAAAGCATGGCTCTTAAACATTGAGAACATCTTTCAGTTGTGGAAATAAAGCTGTGCAAACAGTAGACTGGAAGGAGAGACATAATGTCGCTGGATTTGAAGATGAAGGATAGGACTTGAGCAAAGGAGTTTGTAAGCAGACCTGGGAAATCTAGGAAAGGGAGCGGGCGTGAATGTTATCACTGTAGCTCAGCGTGATCTGGGATGGACTGCTTACTGAGCACTGCTGGGATCTAAAGCTTAAGTGCTCAAACTCCGAATCAGTGTCTTCAGAAGGTGATTAAGTCATGAGGGTGGAGCTCTCATGAATAGAATTCGTGATCTCATAACAAGGCTCGAAGGAACCACGCTTCCATCCTGCCTCCTGTGATTTTGCACCGTCTATCCCTGTGCTAGGCAGTTAGTTTTGTGTCAGTGTTACCTCTGGGTAGCGGCACTCAAGGTGCAATAATGGAAAGCGGCTGGACCCTAGCCAGCCATCAAAACCTACTGACCATCTGGTCTCGATTTTCCAGCATTAAGCACTGTTAGAAATAAGTTTATGTTCTTCAGAAATTACCCAGTTTCAGGTGTTTTGTGATAGTATCAGAAATGAATACAAAGTATTTGCTGTTGTAAACGACACATGGGAACTGTGTGACAATATGGTCTCTCAGTAATACAGTGCTAATTCTCTTCTCTACTTCAGTTTCTGGATTGTTGTCACAAATATCTGAGACATATCCTTCTATAAATATAAGAGGAGATACTTATTTTTTCCTTCGAGTTTCAAAAGTTTCAGTTTATCATGGCAAGAAAAGAGTGAAAGAGTGAGAAGCTAACATAAAGGTAGAGAGGAAACATGCTGTGTTCTGTTTGAGCTACTATTCTATTAGCTAGCATTGCCCACATACAAAATTCAGTAAATCCTTCCTGGAAATACCTGAAGACAGACAGACAGACAGGAGGCAGGCAGGCAGACAGACACACACACACACATACACACACACACACACACCACAAGTGTGTTTTACAATCTTTTTGGTATGTCTCAGTCCACCTTATTTGTAAATCAAGATTAACCAAAGCAAGCTCACTCCTTATCAACCTGACACCCAGACACATCATAAACCCTGTCCAATAGCAGACTGCAAGAACTTCTACCCATTCCAAAACACAACACATAGCTCATCTCTGAGAGCTCACAGTCTCACAGCATTTCTCAAGTTCAAGTCTTCTTGGAGACTCTTGTAAACTTGTCAAGATAAAAAAAATAGCCTACATATTTCAAATATACAGTGTTGCAGCGCAACCATTGTCTTTCCAAAGAGGGGGGCGTATAGGGGCATAAGAAAGGACGGGTGGGGCCAAATGAGCACCAAAGACCAATAGGGTGAATACAGAAATAAGCAACCTTATAGCACTATGCCTAACACCTGGGGAACATGTAGTGATATTTCTTCATATGGTTCTAATGTCTCGAAGTAAGAAAGTGTTCAGTTTTCTGAAAAATAAAATATCTACTAAGTTTAGGTTTAGCAATTATAGTCACATTTCAGATTAAAATGGATCATTAGGGCAGTGTATCATCAAATGAAAATCCAGACAATTTTTTTTCTGGTTTTGGTGATTTTAATATTCAGAGTTCACAGTATGAAATTATAGCGATGAAATCAAAGGTGTTCCAACTTAGAGAGCAAAGGCTAATTAAACACCTATTCTGTGTTTCATACTTTACTTTTTCTTGAAACATTAAGCATGAAGCAACTAAAGTACTTAACTTTTTTATATTTGGTTTTTTGAGGCAGGGTTTCTCTGTATATTTCTGGCTGTCCTGGAACTCACTACGTAGGCTAGGCTAGCCTTGAACTCACAGAGTTATGTCTGCCTCTGACTCCCTGAGTGCTGGGATTAAAGGCATGCACCACCACCACCTGGCTAAATACTTGATTTTTAGTGGAACCAATAAATAATCTGGATTTTATTTTGAAATTATACTTTGTACCTTTGAGAAGTTATATTCGTATAGTTATGTTATCATAGATAACTTTGCCAAAGGTTTCATGTCAACCAGTATCTCATTCTTGTCTACTGAACGAAATGGAAGTTTGTCCTTATTAGTTAGTGCCTTGTGGTTGGGAGGGGATAGGCAGTTAGCTTTCTGTCAGTGTTACCTCTGGGATGAAGGATTTAATTGCTTGTATAACCTTCTCCCTGTATGTATCTGTTTCATGATAATTAAGAAGGTCATGTTTTCACACATTCACACTGAAAAGCATACACACTCATAAACTTCATAAACTTGCAGAGAGAAAGAACTGTAAGTATTGCTCCAAGTTGCTATACTATTTAACTTAAGTTACACTCACATTGTGGATATAAAACCATCATAACGTGTTCTACAGAAACCAAAGGTAATACAAATAAAGTTTAAGAATATTTTTCATGTTGCTTGATGCACTTTGTTAAAATATAAGTTATGAGTACAAGAGTTCTGTTTCTGCATTATGAATATATGTTTATATACAGTTCTTTGAATCCAGTAGTGAGCATCAAGTGCCATCCATATAGGACACTGATTATTAAATTTTAGCTTTGAAAGCAAAATAAATTTTGATTTTGAAAGTTTTGCTTTGTAAATAAACTCAGAGCAGATGCTGTTTTTTTTTTGAACCCCTATGGAGTAAGATCAAATTTCTGAGCGTTTTGAATGCCTTTCTCTCACTCTGCCACTTCTGCCACTGTAGATCTTCCCACATGCCTGTGGGCTTTACCCTGTGTCAGATCTCGTCTGCAGCAGGGCTACAGAGCTTCTGTGGGAAAGCAGTCAAGTTTTAAATTTTCCATGAACCCGTGGGTCTTATCCTGGGTCTGATCTGGTCCCAACACTGGGTCCAGATTTCTTCACTTTCATAAATACAGAGAAATATGTTAAATTATATCAAACATATTAATAGAATATATTTATAATTATATAATACAGTAACAGATTAAAAATCTTTAGTTTATGCAAAACAGAAGACAAAATGCTGTGAAGTTACTTTCAACATACCATTTCACTTAAATGAAGTAGTCTAAATAGACTCTCCAATAATGCTGGTCTTTGTGGTAAGATCTTGAGTTGAGCAATGAAACAATACAGTTTATATACAAGAGCTCTACATGCATGTCTTGCTTTATTATTTTTTTCCACACCTTGGCCTCATTTCTATCAAGAAAAAGAACTTGTGGTGTTGATTAATAACAACCTAATTACAAGGTCATAATTTAATTATAACACTAAAGGGATAAATTTATTAGAGTAACAATACTGAGCTCGTGAATAGAATCAGACCATAGGAAAATGAATTGTTCTAATACATCTCTAATATAGAGATCGAATACCTCTTGTCTTTGGGGATGGGGTCAGCAAAACACATTTGAGAACAGTTGTAGTACTTTTGAAGTAATCACACCACTGGTAATTTTAGTTGTGATTTAACACATATAAAAGAGATGCAGAGACTGTAATACTTTGACTTGCTTACATAGTTGCGAGAAAATCTAAACTATTTTGTATTGTCATGTGATTGACATAATAGGTTGAGGAAACGACTATAATAACTCTTACAGAAAGCTTCCAAATATTATTAGATATGAATTTAAAAAACTCCAGAAACCCGGCCTGAAAATACAGTTTTAGAAAGACTGTAGAACCATATTCCCCCTTTGGGTTGATTTTTTTTTCATTTCTCCTCTCACATGACTACTGTCTTGAGAAGACTAGTTATTCTCTTGAGGGAGTATATTTCTTTTTGTTTGTTTGTTTTGTTTTTTCCTTTTATAGAAAATAGATTTTGTTTGTCTTACATAATATTTCCTGTTTAAAGTTTTCCCTCTCTTGATTCCTCCCAATTCCTCCCCACCTCTACTCCATCCAGATTTACCCCCTTTCTGTCACTAAAGGTCCCTAAATCAGTAAGATCAAAACTTATATGAACACACAGAGACTAAGGCAGCAGGCACAGGGCCTGCACAGCCCTGCACCAGGTCCTTTGTGGAAATATGGCTTACAGTTTTGTGTTTCTATGGGATTGCTGAGTGTGTGAATGAGTGGGTTTTTGTTTCTTGGGTCTCTTGGGGTTTTTGTCTCCTGTTTGTCTATTTTGTCCAATTCCAACGTGTGAGTTTTTGTTTTTATTTTATTTTGTTATTATCCCTTAGAAACCTGTTTGTTTTCTAATGAGAGACACAAAGGGAGTTGGATCAAGATGTGGAGGAACTGGGAGGAGTAGAGGGAGGCAAAACTGTAATCAAGATATGTTACATGAGGGGGAAAAGCTATTTTCAATAAAAAGAAGAAAAAAAGAAAATGGACAGGCTTCTAAGGGACTATAATATAATGTAATATAAATATAATACATAATGATAAAGCAAAAACTCTTCAGAATAGGACACAACATGCAAACAGAAGAAAACAAGCCCACAAAAAAGGATAAGAAACAGATATAGATTCAGAGACCCACTCCTTCACACTCAGGAATCTCATAAAGGCACTAAAATGGAAGTCATAATATGTACACAAAGTATTTATAGGGTAAAAAAAGAGAAAAAAATACAGAAATAAAATTGTAGGTTGCACAGAGATTCTTGGGCTCACAGATAAGCAACAGGGGATTCATGACTACTAAACAGACAAGGCAGTTTCTTCAAAGGGAGCTATGCATAACTTGTTTTCTGCCCAGAAAACCATATTAAGATATGGTTAATAGCCTGGTGATCATCACACTATGTGGCTGAGACCAGAGACCACTCCAGAACCTCTCCCAGACCTCATCTTGAGCTTGCTTTTTTTCAGTTTATCTGTAGAACTTTTCTTTATGGAAAATATCACTTTTTCTTTACAAAGAGTTTTGATGTAGTCATGTCCTAAGCTTTGTGGTACACACAGGATTAATTATCACTATGAAATTTTCTCACTAAATTGTGTTGTGTTTAAAATTACCTAAAATTAACTACTTAGATTCAGATTCTTGAAGTTTAAACCAATACCAGCTACTGTGTCATATTGAACTTCTCTCTCTCTCTCTCTCTCTCTCTCTCTTTCTAAAAAACATTTTATTTATTATTATGTATACGATATTCTGACTGCATGTATGTCTACATGCCAGAAGAGGGCACCAGATCTCGTTATAGGTGGTTGTGAGCCACCATGTGGTTGCTCGGAATTGAACTCAGAACTTCTGGAAGAACTGCCAGTGCTCTTAACCTCTGAGCCACTTCTCCAGGCTTTGAGCAACATTCTTGTCTCCCTTGTATCAATACTTTGCTGGCCATGGTGGTCACAGAGACTCCTGAATAAAAAGAAATAAAATATATGAAAAATATGATAGAATTTAATAAGTCAAAGCCTTGACGTGAAGGACATTATGAGACAAGGAACCTCCAAAGATGCCAATGAGTTTGTTTTCCACTGGCCATCTACTCCTGGGAATGCAGTATATGCTTAAGAGTTGTTTGTTTCCCCAGTGAGACGTCCTTGGTGTAGGCAGAGTTTTCCTTTCCTGATTACTTGTTCCCAAATAACTGACTTGGAGACTTAATGTAAATTATAAATGCTTGGTCAATAGCACAGACTTGTTACTAAATAACTCGCACATTTAAACTAACCAATATTTCTTATTTATGCTTTGGCACTTGACTCAAGGCTTATTACTTCATTTTCTACATGTCCTGTTCCCTAGGCAGCTTGCTGGTGTCTCCTTTGACTTCGCCCTTCTTCTTCCCATCACTCTCCTAGTTTGGTTGTCCTGTCTATAATTCCTGCCTGACTATTTGCCAATCAGCATTTTATTAAACCAATTCGAGTGACAAATCTTTACAGTGTACAAGAGGATTATTCCACAGCATTCCTCCCTTTGTCTAGTTTTAAAAGATTCTAATTTTAACACAGGATAATTAATACAATAAAACAGTTATTAAGTAAGAATTACAGTTACAATATCCAGTCTACATGTATTTGGCAAAATTAGAGAAAATAGTTTATTTTCCATCTTATCTTGGTGAGTCTAAAGTTTTATATCTAATTTACCCTCTGTCATAACCAAGGAAAACTATATCTATTCTTAAAGTCCATCAAAAACTCCAGAAGAATGAAATGTTACCTAATGACAGGGACATCAGTCTACCTGGACAGTCACCCAAAGCTTTTCTACAATGTTTGTTGGGGCATTTGATTCTGGGGTACAGGGCTAGCATAGCTGATAGACTTTCCTGTGAAGCAGTCAGTTTTGAAAAACTGTCATATCTTGTCTTGGCAAAGTTCAGCAGTTACCTTTTTGTGTCCTGCTGGTTCATTTTCAACAGTATCTGTCAGGAATGTAGGCAAGAACAATTTCTTTGCCCACAAGGATAACTACTGCCATAAAGAAAACAAATTCCGTATGGAGTTTCTCTGATGCCCATTATCTTCTCTGAAGTAGACTGATGCTGCCAGGAGTAGACGTGCTTCACTGTCGAATATTAAACATATTGAATACAATATTCTATAAGTCTTTAAAGTGTTTGAATACCATTTCTTTATCTAAATACATCTGTGTATGACCTTGAAAATATACCTAACATGATTATAAGTTTGACTATTATAGATGACTATTAATTTGTAGTTAATTTTACATCACATTTTTAAAAGAGCTGCATAAGCACAATGCCCCAAACAAGAGTATAAACATACAAACAAAATAACACAATTAACTTTAAATTTAAATCAACAAACCAAATCTATACCAATGTAAAATATTTAAGATTAATAGCTGTATTTTTATTTTTTGGATTAAAGGAGATTTAAATATCAACCCTTTATCCTATCATTTCTATATCCCATCCCCCTTTTTTCTTTCAGAAAGAGATCTTTGAATCTAATGCCTTTGTTTAGGGTTTTTTTTTATGACCAATAATAATTTGTAACCAACCTCCCCCCTACCCAAACAAAGACAAACATCCATAATCCATTCTTTGGGAATGTGGGTGTTGTTTTCTTTAGTCTACTTCCTGTTGTTTGGGGGTGTTGACATCTCTTTGTGAAGCCTTGAGAAAATTGGGATAATAATGAAGTCCTAGCTGGAGTAGTCTCTGAGGCTGTACCAGTACCATCTTAGCCATCAGCCTTGAAGCTATTTTTGATGCTGGATCACCTAGACCAATCATTTTCATTGGTGTCTGGTCCCCTCGCTCTGAAAATACATAAACTTTTAGAGATAGCATACATAATTGCATTAATACAAGTGTAGACTGTGTATTGTGCAAACACAAGCCAAAGATTATTTTTTGTTATGTAAAATACATATCACATTTCTTATAGTTCTTTTAGGCTTATTTCTTTTGTTTATAGCCAGGATTTCCATGGGGTCTTCCTTGATAAAACCTAATTTTCTTTAACCTTGAATGAATAAGTAACCTCTTATTTTCTGTAGAAATAAAAGCATCATCTCTTCCCCAAAGTACCATATCTTTTGACTTAAATTTTGAAGTCAAGATATTTTAAAATATCTAGGTTGGTTTAATGTAGTGGCTTTTATAATCCAGTGTCTCTTAGCAATCAAAAGTTTCAAACACAATAACATACAGTATTTCTATGTATTTTCCATCTTTACTTGGTTTATTCCTTTTATCTTACTTTACTCCCCTTTTAAGGACTTTATTTTATTATTTTAAAACTATATTTTTTAATCTCTTTCTTTTCTCTCTCCCAAGTCTATGTATATTTTAAAACAGACTGTAACCTGTTAAGAGTTTTTTGCCCCTCTGAATCTGTCTTTACTGTATATCTGTAACCTTTTCTGTTTGCAGGAGCAGAACTTAAACTGCTGTGTAATTTAGATCATGGTGTGCTGGCAGCTGGCTCTTCCCTCTTGGTTTCCTGAGAGCCTGGTCTCACGGCAGAGGAATATTTACTGCCAGCTCTGGGAGCTACATTTAACATCCCAACTCTGGAGAGTTTCTGGGTCCACCCTATCACTGAGCACTGTCCATAAACCCTATTCAAGTATTTGATAGCAGGGCCTTTCAAAAGAGCCAGGCCTTTTTTTCTGCTAGCACTGAGTCAAGAAGCTGTATCTTAAAGGAGCTGTGTCTCTGCTTGTTGCGAGCAAACAGAGCCTACCCAAGAAAAAGTGGTTACTAAGAAGTTGAGTTTGACTCCAGATTTGTGTGTTTAGAATCCTTTTAAAAGCCTGTTCAGGTCTTATGTGGATCTATGCTGAACAGTGGGCACCATTTTTGTAGGTGGAATTTTTCTGTTCTAACTACCTGTTCCCAAATAGCTGGCAACTGCTTCCCAAATAACTGACTTGAAGACAGTATAAATTACAAGTGCTCAGGGTTGCTACTAGCTAACTCTTAACATTTAACTTATCCTGTAGCTCTTAATCTATGATTTGGCATGTGGCTCATGGCTTGTTACTTCATTTTCTACATGTCCTGTTTCCTAGACAGTTGACTGGTATCTCTTTTGACTCTGTCCTTCTTCCCATCACTCTCCTAGTTTGGCTGTTATTTCTATAATTCCTGCCTGACTACTGACCAATCAGCATTTTATTAAACCAATTCATGTGACAAATCTTTACAGTGTACAAGAGAATTATCAATGGCACCTTGGGAAAAATATATTTGTATTTTAAAGCGATTATCAATTACAGATAGCTTCTGTAGATAGGGATGGGGACCTGTGTCCACTTCTTCTTTCATCTCTAGGACCCCATACACGCAGACCTGTGCAGGACCTGTGTATGTGAGTCAGTGTGAGCTTACATGAGCTTTGATCATGTTGATTTAGAGGACCTTGTTTCCTTGGTGTCATCCATCCCCTCTGACTCTCCCATGCTTTCTGCCTCCTCTTCTATAGGGTTCCATGAGCCCTGAGCAGAAGGATTTGGTGGAGATACCTTGTTTATGGCTGAGGATTCCAAGGTCTCTAAATGCTCTGTATGATGTCTTTGTGTGGGTCTCTGTATTCTCATCTGCTTCAAGAGGAAGCTTCTCTGATAATGACTGAACAAGGCACTGATCTTTGAGTATATCAGAATTCATTGGGAGTTGTTTTGTTTTTTATTGTTACTTTTCTTCTGAGACAGGGTTTCTCTGTGTAGCCTTGACTGTCCTTGAACTTGCTCTGTAGACCAGGCTGGCCTCCAACTCACAGAGATCCATTTGCCTCTGCCTCCAAGTGCCGGGATTAAAGGGATGCACTGCCACCACCTGGCATACTTAAGAAAAACTGTAGTAATTGGTTTCACCTAGGTCCCAGGGCTATATGGTTTCCAGTTCTTGATAATCCAAGCACTATTGGATATGGGTTCCTTCTTGTGGAGTGGACCTTAACTTAAGTCAGATATTGGTTGGTTACTACCACAAGCTTTGTGCCACCATTGCCCTAGGATATCTTGCAGGTAGTACACAATTATAAATAAAGGGTTTGTGGGTGACATGATATATGTGTCTCTCTTTTGATAGTATGTAAAGTATTTTCCTGTAACAAAGATGCTGAGACATAGAGATGAAGACTGTAAGGACACTAATTTGACATTTTCATCTTCAGTGAAGGGGTGTTGCTGTCAGTTCATGAATAGTAACCTATATTCTTGGCAACAGCCTGGATTATCTGGGAATTTCCATGGTGGCCCCTTACAATTACATGTAACCCAAACTCAGTACTTGAAGCTTCTTTGGTGACAAAAGATGACTAATTTAGAATTTATCTCCCCTATTATTTGGCCATGTTATGTAGTTTTAATTAGCATTTCCCTGATGACTAAGGATATTGAATATCTAAGTGTTTCTCAGCCATTTCAGTTTTCTGTTTTTGAAAAATTTCTGTTAGATTTGTACTTACTTTTAATTTGATTATTAGTTTTCCTTGACACTTTTTCTTTTTGGTATTTTTGTTCTTTATATATTTTGGATTTTAACTTTCTATCAGATGTGTAATTGATAAAAAGATCTTTTTCTATCTTGTGGATTTCTGCTTTGTCAAGTGATTATTATTATTATTTTGCCATACAGAAGCCTTTCAGTTCCATAAGGTCAAATTTATTGTTTGGTGTTCTGTTCAGAAAATTTTTTTCCTGAACAAATGAGTTCAAGACTACTTTCCACTTTCTCTTTCTTCAGGTTCTGTGCATCTGATTTTATGTTGAGCTCTTTGATCCATTTCAAGTTGAATCCAGATAGATCAAGTTTGGATCTATCTGAATTCTTTTACATGCAGTTGTTTAGTTTGACCAACACTAATTATTGAAGATGTTGTTGTTTTTCCTAGTGTGTATATCTAGCTTCTTTATAAAAAAAATCAGGTGTCCATAGGAGTGTGGATTCATGACTATGTTTTCAATTTTATTCCATTGACCATTATGTCTATCTTTAAAACAGCATCATGCTGTTTTCATTACTATAACTCTGCAGTACAATTTGAGGTAAGGGGTGGTGACACCTTCACAATTCTCTTATTATTCATGACTGTTTTGGCTATCTTTGTTTTTTATTGTGTGTGTATCGAAGCATAAATATGTCTTTTCAAGATCTGTGAAGAATTGTGCTAGAATTTTGGTGGGGGTTACATTGAATCAATAGATTGCTTTTGGCGTGTGTTTTTACTATGTTAATCCTTCTAATCCATAAGCAGGGGCGATCTTTCCACCTTCTGATATCTTCTTCAGTTTCTTTCTTTGGTGACTTGAAGTTTTTGTCATACAAGTCTTTCACTGACTTGGTAAATGATATCCCAAGCTATTTTACATGATTTGAGACTACTGGGAAGGATGTTGATTTGTTGTTTACCGGATTTCTTTCTCAGTGCATTTGTCATTTGTATATAGGAAGGCTACTGATTTTTTTGCAAGTTAATTATGTATCCACCTACTTTGTTGAAAAGTGTTTATCGGTTGCAGAAGTTTCCTGGTAGAATTTTTAGAGCCATTTCTGTTTGCTATCATATCATTTGCAGATAAAGACGTTTTGCCTTCTTTCTTTTCACACTTTTTTTCTATTGATCCCCTTCAATTGTCCAATTTAACTCTAGCTAAAACTTCAAGTACTTTATTGAATAGGTATGGAGAGATAGACAATCTTGTCTTGTTCCTGACTTTAGTCAAATTGATTTGAGTTTCTCTGCATTTAAATTGTTGTTGACTGTGGGCTTGATGTAAACTGTCTTTAGTTTTTTGACGTCTTCCCCTTGTATCCCTAATCTCTCTAGGACTTTAATCATGACAGGATGTTGGATTTTTGTCAAAGGTCTTTTCTGTATCTAATGAGATGATCATGAGTTTTTTGCCTTTCAATTTGTTTATACAATGGATTACATTGATCAATTTATGGATGTTGTGGTATCTCTGGGTTGAACCCTACTCAATCATGGTGGGTGACCTTTATTGATGTATTCTTGGATGCAGTTTGTAAGTATTTCATTAAGACTTTTTGCATGTATATTCATAAGCAAAATTGGTCTGTAGTCCTCTTTCTTTGTTGGGTTTTTCTACGGTTTCAATATCAGGGTAATTATGGCATCATAAAATGAACTGAGCAGTGTTACTTCCATTTCTATTTTGTGGAGTAATTTGAGGAGTATTGGCATTAATTCTTCTTTGAAAGTCCAGTAAAAGTCTGTGATAAAACTGGTATTTTGTTGGTGTTAGGCATTTAATTACTACTTCTATCTCACTAGGGGTTATAAGTCTATTTAAATTGTTTATCTGATCTTAATTTAACTTTGTTACACAGCATGTATTGAGAAAATTATCCATTTCCTTTAGATTTTCCAATTTGTTTCTAATTTCTTTTCCCACTTTTCCTTTCTATTTTTGTTAATTTGAATATTCTCTTTCTGGCTTTTAGTTAATTTGGGTACGTGTTTGTCAATCTTGTTGATTTTATCAAAAAACTCATTCTTTGTTTCATTGATTCTCTGTGATTTTTGTTTTGTTTTTTTGTTTCTATGTTATTGATTTCAGTCACGAGTTTGATTATTCCTATCTGCTCAAAGGAATTGAGATACATTTCTATTCCTGACTTCTGGCACTCAATATTTGAAGACAATGCTGCAGAAAACTCCAGGGAAATGTAAGTGGATAATATGGGCTAGTTCTGTCCCAGAGCATTCAAAACAGTTTCTCTTGCATTTGTCTTTTCATGCCTCCTACCCATCAATTTTGAAGGCTAACCCTTGACCAAAGGTGACAGGAGAAGCATAAAGAGAAGGCTTCTGTTGCTTCAAACCTAATCCAAAGATAGGAGAATAGACAGAGATTCTGGATTAAACATCAGTGTGGCATTTTAGAAGAAATGTTTTTGTATATGTTGTGCATGTGTAGAAGGTGGGCTTCGAATGCTGTAGTGGAGGGCACTGAAGACCCTGTTGGTATTCACCACTGTGAATGAAGAACTTTGGTCTGTTCATGGTCGTACTTTCCTGACACAGCAGTCAGGCCAGTGTATCTTTCTTCCTTTACATCCCTACCTTAAAAGTATTTTCTAATTTTCTATTGTTTTTAATCTGCAAATTTTCACAATAACTTAGTTTGCTGACAAGCTAGCAAGGTTTCTTGGCTATTAAGTGTTTAACAAACTGAATTTTTATACGGTGTATGTAGCTAAGTGAGGAAACTGTAAATGGAATGGCTGAAAGGCAGAGGACCTGAAATTCCAGCCAGGATTATTATTTAAAATAAGAAAATCTTTGAAATACTGGGAAAGATTTCAACTCGAAGTTGCTATTATGAAAATATGTAGCTGTAAAATCATAGCATCTCAGTTTTATACCTCAAGGAACTGCCGATGGATGCTTGGGTATTTTCTCTGAAATCAACCCATTTTTATAACAGATTATGTGAAAATCTGAGTTAATAAGAGATTTCCTAATATACTCACTGCATTTCCCTTCATATTTTTTGCTACTTGGATAATTTTTAAATTGGTTGGAATAACATTCTTGACAGGTTCATTGAATTCTTTTAAAATTAATTCTTAAATTTTAATTAAAATATATCACTTCTTCTTTCACAGTTTCATTCGGCACTTTAAAAATTTTGTCTTGTTAGTTGAATAGAAAACTTAGAATCACTCCTTGAATATCATAATAACAGAATATTAATTCTATGTTAAATCAATAATTTTATATTTTAAAGATGGGATGAGGATCACTAGGAATTCTTCAGAATATTACAGTGAGGAGTTAATATGCAGCATTAATGCTTATATGATCACCAAAGTGTTTGCCGTACTGTGGAAGATGTGAACATTAAAAATAAATGTCTTAAAACTTACCTATTTTGTATATAAAGTAGAAATATATGCTGCTTAGGTCCATGTAAAAACTGTCAATCCTAGCTATAATGTCATTTTAAATTGCACTTGTATATAGAATTGGCTGTTAATTGATCGGCCATAAATTACTACAAAATAGGTGAGTCCTTTAACCATGTCTAAATACAAAAAGAATCTTAACAGTAAGCTCCCCAAAAGCCATGGAGTTATTAGAACTTTAGACTAAATAATTTAAGAAGGGCACTTGCATTCTGTTTTAGCCAGTTTGTCAGTGTAGATAAGCTATGTTTTCCATGATTATGCACTTTGTTGATACTTTAGGAATCATGTGATTTTTAAATTAGTATGCTAGTTATTTGTTTTCTAGAATTTGAACAAAAGACAAAAGAAACAAGCCTTTGTGCTCTTCAGACTTCCAGATCCTCTTGGCTTGTGGACAACTTTCCTGCAGTCCCCTAAGACGATACACATTTCCCCTCCATTTTAGAAGCAGTCAAGGAACAAAAAAGCACTGCCTCCTAAAAAAAATGTGCCCTGTGTTCCTTTTGAGTAATGGAAAAAAGAAGCCAGGCACAGCATTGCACACTCCTGATTTGGGTTCTAAAATGATGAAATGAACGAGGATAAAGGGGCTTCCGACACATCTATCAGTCATGGGCACTGACCTGTCATACATCTGTCAAAGTCACACTGAAATAAACCCAGGGATTTAATATCTTTGAGGTGCTAGAGAACTTCTCTTTCAGTTGGACTTAAAGAAATAAATTAAGGCTCACCAGTGTGAGTTTTCAACAGACACAACTAACTCCAGTTTAAACATTCCCCTGGAAGACAGATGGAAACCCAGAGTTCTAAGTTCAGAAAGGAGTATTCATTGGATCTGAGAGCCAATGGGATGGGAAAATGATCAAAGACCTCCAAGGGACATCAGCCGATTGTCCTGCTCTTTGAAAGGCTTTCACACTGCACGGTCTCAAGCTGGTGCAGCCTTTGCACCCTTCTTCTCTTGAACCTCTACAGCACTTGCTAACTCTCTGCCAACAGTTTCTGCCCCAGCTTCTGTTTTCTGGAGGTCGGTACTAAGTTCTATACAAATTTCGTGGTGTCCACAATAGCTATGAAAAGTTCGAATGCTGAATAAGCAAGGCAACCTCAGTGAATCATCATTGGGGAAAAAATAATTTATATTAGAAAAGCTGTATCTCACAGGGAGTCTGTGCTGGTTGATCTATGTGAGCTTGCCACAAAGTAGATTTATATGGGAAGAGGGAATCTTAATTGAGAAAATTTCTCCATAAGATTGGCCTATAAGCAAGCCCGTGGGGTGTTTTCTTGATTAAGGATCAAGGTGGGAGGACCCAGCCTGCTGCAGCGGCTTCCGCCTGTGGACAGGTGGTTCTGAGTTACGTAAGAAAGCAGGCTAAGGAAGTCAAAAGGAAAAGGCCAGTAACAGTGTTTCTCCAGGGTTCCCTCTTCTGGATGCCTGTCTTGAGTTTCTTCTCTGACTCCTTTTGAAGCGAGAATCTGATAAGGAACTGTAAAGTAAATCAAACCCCTTTTCTCCTAAGTCGCTTTTGGTCATGGTATTTTATCACAGCAATAGAAGACAGAGCCCTTCTCCCCACATGAAGAAAATCAGGTCTGGTCAGCCCTGGCAATAGATTCTTGCTCAGTTAGAGGCTTGAAAAATCTGGAATAATTAGTTAATTCATGACTTGAGGCAAAAGAAAACTTATAAATCAGATGATTAGAACATTATGTATTTAGATCTGCTTTTGTTTCCTAATGGAAGCCCATACATTACAAAGAATTATCAAATGTGAGAATCCATGGTTCTTCTCATAAAGAAAAATTTGATATATGAAAGAAGTTAAGGTCTATATTCCCACAAAACAAAACCAATAAAAATGTTTACTATCTTTACTGACCAAGTCTTGCTAGGGAGGCGAAGAAGAAGAGATTCAATTTTTTTTTTTTTAATCAGAGAACATGAATTAGCCTGTTGAAAAATCATGTAAAACTAACACCAAAAGGACATGAGAGAAATGAAAAATATCCACAGAGAGGCTCTCTCTATTCTTCCCTAGTCTAGTTTTCTCTGGGCATTCCTTCAGGATAGTATTTGGCCCCTTGTCATCTACCAAGTCTGAAGATCTCTGGTCCCTCTGCATCCGCAAGCGGTTATCTCAACATCAAGCTGATGTTTGGTTCATGCAAACTATAAGGTCCCCTATTTTGTCACTGAAGTCTCGACATCTCAGTTTTATGGTCCAACTGTTCTCTGCTGATGCTGTGCTCTGGAGATATACTTCTGTACAGCCTGGGTGGGGTCCTAGTATCATTGCCAGATTCACGACTGTCTGTCTTTGTCTATTGAAATTTCACAAATCTGAACCACTGAAAGTCAGAAAAGCTAGAGCATTTCTTATGGCTGCTTTGATCATTTTCATTTGTACATCTCTGAATAGATCCCATGATGGTTTCCATTACCTGATAGAAAGTAGAAACAGTATAGGACTGAACATATAAGACTCAAGAGCTTTGGGCAGATTTTTATTGAAAGTTATCTTCCCCAGTTAATTGAGTATGCCTTTATGTTTGCTTCCCAGTGAAGGATGAAGAAATGCTGGAAACCCCTTGCTTGTATTACCCATGACTGACTTGCTCTGGCTATCCTATTCATTACTAACTATGTTTCTTGGAAATTCGGGACCCACAGGTTGGATCTTGACCATTCCCTCACCATGTTTCACATGGCCACCATTATAGGAAATGGACTTTCATCAGTGATTAGAGTTTCAGTACTTTATTTGATAGGTTACCCTAAGAAACACTGGCATTTAAATTTTACCAGGAAGTTATAGAAGCCAGCACAGATCAGATGTTTCAGAATTGTGCTATGGGATGGAGACAATTGCTTCACCTTTCCTCAGACATTGCTATCGAGCTCCATGTAGAAAGATTGAACGCTGGTCTTTATCTTCTATTTCTAAGAGGAACAAAAGGGGCCCTGATGGTTGCAGGAAATGCTTGGGCACTGACAGCAGATTTTGACAACTGAAAGTTAGGCTAGTCTATTCTTGTTATGTTGAGATGAGAGATATGGACAGGACACTGATGTTTATATCTAAGTTTTCCCTCCCTACCCTCATGAACCGCATCTCTAGAAAGCCCTGCTTTATTAATTAGATTGTACTTGCCTTCCTCTGGGAATACTCAGTTCTGGTAGCCTGAGATGGCAATCGGATTGCTTCTAGGTTCCTAAGATCAGCCTTCTGAGACCTTGGTTGTATTCATCAGTCCACTGACAGGCTGTATTTGTCAATCCTTGAAATTCTGATCTGTTTAGCTCAAAGGCAAAATCGTCCTCTTTAGGTAGGATTATGGTGTGTGTGTGTGTGTGTGTGTGTGTGTGTGTGTGTCTGTGTGTGTCTGTGTGTGTAGATGTGCGGGTTCCTACAAGACCAGAAGAGATTATAAAATACCTTGGAGCTGTAATTACAGATGGGTGTGAACTGCCTGACTAGAGGTGCTGAGAATAGAACCTGATTCCTCTGGAAAAGCAAGCCCTTTTAACTACTAAACCATCTCTCCCGTCCCTATTTTGGCATGATTTTTATGCAAAGATGGTACTCAAAGTCTTAGCATGAAGCCTTAATCTCTAGAAAGTAGGAAAAGTCATGGGCCTTATATTTCAGCGTTTGTGGCCTCAAGATAAAGTTACTATATTTTAATTAATCCATTATCCAGTAACCAAATATTATTAGACCTGTCACTTGATAAAGTAGAATCGACAGAAGCAAACACTGGTTAGAAGACTGTGGTGATTAACTTTATTTGCCAACTTAATGGGATTTAGAGTTACCCTGCTGACAAAGTTTTGAGCCTATTGGCAAGGGCATTTCCAGAGATAAACTGATGGGAACCTTTCCTCAAAGTGGATAACAACTTCCCAAGGAATAGCCTAGATGTGAAGAGATCTAAGAGAAAGCAGGGCATACTTGCCTGCCTCTGCTGATATCTGCTACAGTTTCTGCTACCCATCTAATGCTGACTCAGTATCTCTAGCTCTTTAGAGAAATTATGTCACTAGACTGGAATTGCTGAGCTCGTCACCTTCTTGAACCAAGCAGCTACTACTGGATTCTCTGCCTCTTCTGGGTACAGATGGCTATTGTTGAACTATGTAGGTCTGTCTATCTATCTATCTATCTATCATCTATCTATTTATCTATCTATCTATTGAATCTATCATCTACATATGTATGTATGTATCTTCTATCTCTATCATCTCTAGAAATCTATCATTTATCTATCTATCTATCTATCATCTATCTATCGAATCTATCATCTACATATGTATGTATGTATCATGTATCTTCTAGCTCTATCATCTCTAAAAATCTATCATCTATCTCTCTCTCTCTATCTATCTATCTATCTATCTATCTATCTATCTATCATCTATCTATCTATCATCTATCTATCATCTATCATCTTTTTGTTCTTTTCTTCTTGAGAGCTCTGCCTAATGCAGAAGTGTGAGTTTGAGGCCTTTGCTTTTGAAGAGTTTATTTTCTACCTGAAAAGAGTAAATTTATTTGTGTGTCTCTAAGGTATTATGACAAAATTTTAAGAACAAGCATGTGGAATGCGTATGTGAATATGTGAATAGGTATATGTGTGTGTGTGCAGATATATATCCATATGTGCATACATGGATGTGGAGGCCAGAGGACATCATCAGGCACTTCTTTTCAGGTACCTTCTACCTTTATTTTGAGAAAAGTGAGATTTAGATATTTGTCTATCTCCATTTCTCCATTGCTCAATTACAGGTGTGTGTTATTATGACTGACTCTTTAAACGAGTGGTCTCAGGATCAAGCTCAGGTGCGTATGCCTACAAGGCAAACAGTATGCTGAATGAGCTATCTACCCAGATAACCTGAACAGATTTTTTTTAACATGGCTAATTCCTCTTCAAAAGCTTCCATATTAATTATTTTAATTTATAATAATATGATGTTTATGTTGTAGTTGCTCAGCTTTACAATGTAATATGTTTGTAATTTACAGTGTTAGGACAGAAAAATATAATATGCTGTGTATCCTGATTACCCTCTTTGATTACTAGATATGGATGTTACGTTTTTTTTTTGTTGTTGTTTTGTTTTGTTTTTTTAGGAGATCTACACAGAGTTTGGAGATGAAGAAATTTATATTACCATCATTGGGCTTTTATAGAAATTTAGCTTTCCCTCTTTTTAAAGCTCAGTTTGTGAGGATTCTTCCTTTACACGCATGGGAAGATGATGCTGAGCGTACGTACAAAGCTCTAGTGTGAGATGAACAAGTTATTTGGGCTTTAGTCTTACATGGTCCCGTGTTCACTTGCTCCCCTGCTCTTGAGATGTGGCAACTGTGCCTGAGACAGCATGAATAACTTGCCTAGCCTGGAAGTCAAGGTAGGTTTGAATGCTGGTCTGTGGCCCTCCAAGGTCAGTCAGCATCATACACTTCTTCCTAATGGTAAATCCGTTGTCTCAGGAAACTGTACAGTTAATATTACCCGTGTTTTTAGTTGGAAAAGAAAATCTTGTCAAAGACCCTGTCATGATTTTGTTTCTAAGAAACCAAGCGGGATGGCTGCCAGAGGCTGAGTGAGATCCCAGTGGGGCTCTCAGTGTTTGTTCTCCCTGAAGCTAAGTGATGCTGTATTTGCATGGAAACAAACTAGACAATAATTGATAGTAATTGATAGACAATAATTGATAGCACCAATATGTTGCTATCAATGTGGATTCAAAAATCTTGAATCTTATTCTTGCCATGCAAAGTACAGAGCAAGGTGAGCGATACAATAAAAGCCACTGCAGTGAACACCCCCGTTTCTTAGAAAGAATCTTCAGAAGTTCTTTCCTTTGTCTGTATTGCTATCACCTCTCTGCCTGCTGCGCTGGCTTTCTTTCTCACTACCCCTTCCCCTCAATATGCATCTCAACTTCTTTCTCTTTTGTTCAGTTTAGCAGGAAAGATCTTTGGTGCAGAGGAATGGGTGCCTTTATCAAGCCTGGATATCAAATAATGTTTCACCTCCCTTTAGTTGAAATCACAGGATCAGGATTTTCTCCCTCTTGTTCTCCAGGATCACAGGTGGGGTGAGGTGAGGGTGCTATTGACTTCTCCATGCTTGTCATGTGGCAGATGGATAGACATACCAGCCAGGAAGGGATCTGACTCTTAGATGAATTCTTTTATCCTTAAAGGGGCTTCCTGCAGAGGAAGCCATTAGTATTTAGTTATTGCGTTTCTACTCCCTGTGGTGGCTAAGAAACCATTCATTTAATTTTGTGACATTTCTAGTGGCTTTTGGGAGCTAAGCCTATGTGAAAAGGCCCGTTCCTGTGGAGGATCACAGAGAGAATGCAAATGGAATTCAAATGGTCAAGACACCGGCCTCTGATTGTGGCTCTCTTTCTCTCAGGAGCCTTTGTGTCTCTCTCCAGCCATTCAGATATTTGCCATGGTTATGTTCCCAAGGTCCCAGTCAGAGAGGCAGTATATGGCCTCTCCCTTCTTATGGTCAGAAATTGGATCCAGAACATAAGCAGCCTATGGGTTTAACAACTGAGACATTAAAAAGAAAACAACAACAAAAATGCGTCTGTTTGATGAACAACACAATGCAGGTTCCCTCCTAAACTTTTCTGGTAGAGAGGGGTGAGGACGTTGTCACGTAGTTATCTATGAGTTGGTATCAGAAAACCCTGCCACATACTGCTGTGCCCAGTTCACAGTAAAACTATGGAAAAACGTAGAATTATATGAGACTGTGCTAAGATCAAAGAATAACATTATTTTTTTGCAACATGTTTAGAATGGCACTAGTGCATAGTGAAATTTCAGAAAATTACTATCACAATTATTGCCCCTGATAATACTCTTATATTTGAACTAGTTACATATATGAATTTGTCCTGTTCCTCCCTTTACTAGAGCAGCATAGTCAAATACAATTATAACACAAGCCACACATATACTATTGAGTTCTTTAGTAACCACATTAAAAGTATGAAGAAAGATGTAAAATTAATTTTAAGAGTACCTTTAAATTCCTCAAATAAAATAATGTTATTTCAATATGAAATTTAGCATAAAATTACTGAGATATTTCATATTCTCTTTGTAATGTATTGAGGCTATATTTCCTCAAAACATCCCAGTTCAGACAAGCTACATTTCATGTTTAAATAGCTACCTGTAGCTAATTGTTAACCACTGGGCAACTTTGTCGCACACAGCACAAGAAAGGACTACTCTTTGACATTTGGAGGAGGGGGTGCAGAGAAAGTCACATGCAAAATGAAGGATTTTGATGACCTCATTTTTAATTAAAAATTGTATTCCTTTTGAGTCAGCATTGGCTATTTATACTTTTCTTGATATTAGCTGGCATATTGAGATTTTCTACTGTTTTTCTTTTCCTTCCATATTTTTTGATTTTAAAAACTTAATTTATAGCCCGGTGGTGGTAGTACATGCCTTTAATCTAGTACTCTAGAAGCAGAGGTAGGTGGATCTTTGTGAGTTTAAGGCCAGCCTGGTCTACAAAATTAGTTCTAGGATAGCCAAGGGAAATCCTGTCTTGAAATACAGGGGAAAAAAAGAAAGAAAAAAGAAAAAAATACCTTAATTTGTATACATGACACTTTCATTTTTAGCAATACTTTCATTAATTATTTGAGAATTTCATACAATGTGTTTTGAATACAGTCAACTCCTCCAATTACCCCTCTCTTCACCCTCTAACCAAAAATTGAGAAGTCTTTTTGTTTGTTTTTTTCTTTCCTCATTGAATTCAGTTTGTGTTGCATGGCTAGACTTGGTAGTGGGGACTTCCTTGGTGTGTGATCAACTACTGGGGAGTCATATTATTAAAAAACAAAACAAAACAAAACTGCCTCTCCCTCCCCCAGTTAGACAAACTCCCAGTAGAGAAGCAGGGAAGGTGGTGGGATTTCAGGGCTACCTTCCCTGCTTCTGTACTGGGAGTTTGTCTAGTGGGAGCTTACGTGCTTTTTGTGCAGGCTGTCACAATCTGTGCTTTTGTATGTCCCATTACATTTAGAAAGCGTTTTATTGATATTATAGACTACATCTGATACAATCTTTCTGTCTTCTCTTCCATCAAAATCCCAGAGCCTTGAAGGGATGGGTGTGATATGGATGTCTAGTTCATGGGTGTGATATGCATGTCTAGTTCATGGGTGTGATATGCATGTCTAGTTCATGGGTGTGATATGCATGTCTAATTCATGGATATGATATGCTTGTCTAGTTCATGGCAGAGCACGCCACAGGATTTTATTCCTTGTATGTTGACCAGTTGGGGGACTTTGTGTTAATTGACATCTACTGCAAGGAGAAGCATCTCTGACAAGAGCTGAGAGATGTTCTGATGTATGGGTATAGTAGTAAGTCATTAGGAATTATTTTAATACTATGTCTATTTAGCGCAATAATACTGTTGGGTTCTTCCCTAGGGCATAAGACCTATCAAACCTCAGATTCTTGACCTCTTTAACAGTGCCAGGTGTGAATTTCATCTCATGGGTTTGGTCTTAGATCCAATCAGAGAGCAATTGATTATGTCCTTAATAGTGATGCAACTACCGCCCCAGTAGGCATATCTTGTCAAGTTGATCTTGTAGCTTTCAGGGCACACAGCTAGGTGAGATTGAAGATTCCATTTCTCCATTTGGATTGTCTATAGCACTTTCCAGCACCATGAACACCAACCAGTAGGGATCAAGTTTCTGGATGCCAGCATGATTTCTCCGTGTTTTATGTCTCAAATGAGTTTTGCCTTCAGCTAACTAAGTGTGTGTATTGGCAATAATGTCTAAAGTCTGGGGGCCTGTGTGACTTCTGTTGGCTAATAACACAAAAAAAGAGCCAATTCCTGATATTGGGCTTTTTGTTTGCTAGAATTAATGTATTTTATTGGGGTATTGTCCCCCCATCCATTCTAGGGTAAATCCTTTAAACCTCTTTTTATATGTGTGTATGTATATATTTTATGAAGCTTTAGTAGGTTTCCATATGGCTTTTTCAAAATGACTTTAGTGTTTGTTACCCCTCCTGGTCTCCCTTCTTTTTGTCTTCTCATCTCCCACACCAGTTTAACTCTTCTTGTTCCATTATTCCCCTTTAGCCCTTTACACCCGTGTTCTATCTCTCCTCCCTTTAAAGGCTTCTCCCATCAGTGAAACTGTACTAAATTTCTTAACTCTGTGGATATTCCAAATGGAATCTGAAAACTCAAAGCTAAAATCCAAAAATGAGAGGGAACACAGGACATTTATCATTCTTTGCCTGGGTGACTTCCCTTAGGGTGATTGTTTCTAACTCTATCCATTAGCCTGCAAATTCTGTTTTTCTTTGTAGTTGAAGAAGATTACACCATATAAATGCATCACTTTTTCAATCTATTTTTAAAATCTATTCATCAGTTGATGGGCATCTAGGCTGTTTCCATTTCCTGGCTATCATGAGTAGAGAAGAAAGAAACACGAATGAGCAAGTATCTCTGTAGTGGGATGCAGAGTCCTTTGGGTATATGCTCAAGAGTGGTATAGGTGGATCATGTAATTCTGTATTCATTATTTCTGAGGAAATTCCATGCTCATTTACATAGTTGCACCAGTTTGTACTCCCACCAGAATAAATGTTCCTTTGTTTCTTTAATAGTGGCCATTCTGACTAGGGTAAGATAAAATCTCAAAGTTGTTTTAATTTGCGTTCATTGATGACCAAAGATGTTGGACCTTTAAAACATACTTCTCAATCATTTGTATTTCATCTTTTGAGAAATTCCTACTTGAATCCATGCCTCATTTTTTTTACATTACACTCTTTGTTTTATTGATGTTCAGATACATGAGTTCTTTTATATTTTTTATATTAACTCTGTGTTAGATATACATCTGGGAAATACCCCTTTCTCATGCTGTAGACTGCCTCCACTCAAATGATGGTGTCTTTGCTTTATAGAAACGCTTTATTTTCATGAGGTCTCATTTATTTATTGTTGACTTTAAATCCTGTGTTATCAGTGTCCTATTCATAAAGTTCTCTTCCATGCCTAAAAGTTCAAGCATATACTCTACTTCTCCTTTATAAAATTCAGGGTATCAGGCCTTATGCCGAGGTCTTTGATCTACTTGGAGTTGACTTTTGTGTAGGGAGGGAGATGAGAATCTAGTTTCATTCTTTTTTATGTACCCATCCAGTTTGAACAGCATTATTTACAAAAATGCTATCTTTTCTTTACTGTGTATTTTTGGTTTATTTATCAAGAAAAAGATCAGCTGGCTATAAGTATGTGCACGTATATCTGTATATTCAATTACATTTTACCAATCAATGAATCTGTTTTTGTTCTAGTACCACTCTGTTTTTATGACTGTAACTCTATAGTATAACTCAAAACCTGGGATAGCGATAGCTCTAGTTGTTCTTTTACTGTTCAAATTATTCTATACCAAACCTCTTGTTGACTATAATTTGTGAAGGAAGTGTTAATAATTGTTGTATGCTAGCACTCTATAGAAGTATAAATTAACTACAAATGAACCTTAACTTTTTTTTTTCAGTTTTTGGAGACAGGGTTTCTCTGAGTAGCCCTGGCTGTCATGGAACTAGTTCTGTAGACCAAGTTAGCCTCAAATGTACAGATATCTGCTTGCATCTCCTCCCATGAGCTGGGATTAAAGGCATGTCCTATCAGCACCCCAGGGACAATGTTTTTGAGACAATAAGATGCTATCCATGAGATAAAATAGATTCTAGGGTTTGTCTGGTTTAAGAGCCCCTTCTTCTATATCACGTTGTTAGTTAAAATTTGCCATAAAGTGTTTACGGTTTTTTCCTTATTTATTTATTTATTTATTTATTTATTTATTTATTTATTTATAAGAATCTCCACCCTCCCGCTCCCCCCACTCCCTCTTCTCCTCCCTCTCAAATCCCAAGAGCAGTCAGGGTTTCCTGCCCTGTGGGAAGTCCAAGTTCCCACCCCCCTTCCCTCCAGGTCCAGGAAGGTGAGCATCCAAACAGACCAGGATCCCAAAAAGCCAGTACATGCAGACGAAACAAGACCCAGTGCCCTTGTCAATGGCTTCTCAGTCAGCCCCCATGTTAGCCACATTCAGAGAATCCGGTTTTATCACATGCTCGTTCAGTCCCAGTCCAGCTGGCCTTGGTGAGTTCTCATTCGATCAGTCGCCTGGCAAGGTGGGTGAACGCACCCTTCACGATCCTGACTTCCTTTTTCATGTTCTCCCTCCTTCTGCTCTTCATTTGGACCTTGGGGGCTCAGTCCAGTGCTCCAATGTGGGTCTCCGTCTCTATCTCCATCCATCGTCGGATGAAGGTTCCCTCTGGTTCTGCCTTCCTTGCTCACATTCTCCCTCCCTCTGCTTCTCATTTGGACCTAGGGAGTTAAGTCCAGTGTTCCAATATGTGTCTCTGTCTCTGTCTCCATCCATCGCCATATAAAGGTTCTGTGGTGACATGCAAAATATTCATCAGTATGGTTATGGGCCAAGGCCAGTTCAGGTACCCTCTCCTCTGCTGCCCAGGGAATAGTCTGGGGACCTCTCCTTGGGCCTGGGAACCCCTCCAGAATCAAGTCTCTTGCAAACCCTAAAATGGCTCCCTTAGTTGAGACATAAACTTCCCTGCTCCCATAACCATCCTTCCTCCCTCCCCCGCTCCCATTCCCCCAAGCCATCCCCAATCCTCCCCCTCCCCTCTCCCTACTTCCCTTACTTCCAACCCCCCCCCCCCCCCCCCGGGCACCCAAGTTTGCCTGGCAATCTTGTCTACTTCTAATATCCAGGAGGATAACTACAAGATTTTCTTCAGGTTCACCTTCTTATTTAGCTTCTCTAGGATCACGAATTATAGACTCAAAGACCTTTAACTATGGCTAGAATCCACTTATGAGTAAGTACAAACCATATTCCTCTTTTTGGGTCTGGGTTACCTCACTCAGTAAAGCGTTTTCTATTTCCATCCATTTGCATGCAAAATTCAAGATGTCATTGGTTTTTACCGCTGAGTAAAACTCTAATGTGTATATGTTCCACACCTTCTCTAACCATTCTTCTATTGAGGGCACCTAGGTTGTTTCCATGTTCTGGCTATTACAAATAGTGCAGCTATGAACATAGTTGAACAAATACTTTTGTAGTATGATAGGGCAACTCTTGGGTATATTCCCAAGAGTGGAATTGCTGGATCTTGAGGGAGGTTGACTCCCAGTTTCCTGAGAAACGGCCACACTGATTTCCACAGTGGCTGCACAAGTTTGCATTCCCACCAACAATGGATGAGTGTTCCCCTCACTCCACATCCTCTCCAACATAGGCTATCATTGGTGTTTTTGAGTTTAGCTGTTCTGACAGGTGTAAGATGGTATCTCAAAGTTGTTTTGATTTGCATTTCCCTGAACGCTAAGGAGGTTGAGCATGACATATGTTACAATCTCTTAGGTATCAGGCTATTGAAATAAACTCCAACCATGATGGGATAAGAAGAAAGCTGAATTACTGGGTCCAGCCAGAAGGAGAGCTTTCTATAGGAAATATTTATGTTTTTAAACCATCTTTTAGGAAAGACTGGAGTTGGGACAATCATGATGGTCAGGACTATTTCTTGACTAGAATTGCTTCTTCACGAAAATCTCAGCTTGTATATTTAAAAGTAAAGTTTTGGCATATAGCTTGGTGGGGTAATCACCAGACCTTTTCCATCCATTTTCCTAATTTGCCTTATGTTGAATAAATCTTATTCTTATTCTTATCACTATTTGGCTGCTGAACCTGGCTTGTTAGGGCCTTCATGCTCTGATTCTTACAATTCTAGCAATGAGGATAGTGATGTATAGGACTAACCTCTGGGCCAAATCGCTATCATCGTCAGCAGTTCAGCCGGGCCAGTTCACAAAGATTGTAACAGCCACATTTGTCGACTTTTGTTCTTTCCTCTTGAAAGGAAGGGTAGGGAAGACCATGATACCTTCACCTCAGTATCTTTATCAACCACTTTTTCCAACTCTTTGTGTAAAATCCTGCCTTAAGTGCACGTATTCTTGTGGTCTTTGAAGAACTAGAGCATAAAGACCATAGAGAGCTATGGGAGGAAACTCTGTCTAAACAACCAGGGAGGAATCATTCCTGCTGGGCATAAACCTAATAATGTCAGGCCATCGTTGCTTCTTCCCATAATCTCTTATACATTGCTCTGTAAGTAAGCCTAATAAATACTCTCCAGAGGAAATTTTGCTGGTATTGCACTTTGGTTTTTCATTGGGCCTATTAGAAGATCTGTAGACATTTTTTAAGTCTCCCCAAGAGAAGGGCTTGAAGCAATAGATGGAATGCAAGGATCATGACAAACTAGTGGTACGGAAACCCTGGAGAGTCACTGGAACCTTCCACAGGCATCCGTGGAGGTGCTTTCCATGTGGGTGGTGGTACTCATGTAGGAAGCCACTATATTCTCCACCACAATGCTTCTTCTGTCACTTGAAGCCACTTTTCTATCATAATCAAGCAAACAGTTTTATTGAGACTTGTCACTATAGCAAAGGTTTTGGTTTGATTGAGGACTGGTTACTCTCAAAGACCTAAAGTATTGAATTGATGCACGAGAAACAAAACCTGTTGGTCAGAATTATCTCCGTGAAGTCACTGGCAACAACTGAGGTTCTCAAGAACTTATAATGCCCATCAAATGTCCATGTGAGGAATGTTTGTGTAAATAAAAATGTTGGCTTTTTTTGATGTATTCATCAACACTCTGAAGCTATCATTATCATTTCAGATGCTGTGATAATGGACCATGAAATTTAGCATCATAAAACTCAGCATGTTTCTTAAAAAGTCATGAGTCCAGTCGGGCTGTGGTGGCGTACACTTTTAATCCCAGCACTTGGGAGGCAGAGGCAGGCAGATCTCTGTGAGTTCGAGGCCAACCTGGTCTATGAGAGCTAGTTCCAGGATAGGCTCCAAAGCTACAGAGAAACCCTGTCTCAAAAATTCAAAACAAAATCAAAATGTCATAAATGTGCATTTCCCCTGCCCCTCATGTTTTTCTCAGGAACATTTGTGAAGCAGATTGTGTCCTTTGTTGCATTTGTTAAGTACTTTTACATGGCTGACCTCACACCAGGAGCTTGTGTTATTCAGAAGAAAGCACCTGGAAATGTCCACAAAGTATGCAGCGAAATGTTCTGTTCAGTTTCCTTTCTGCTACTGTGATAAAGCGCTCTGACCAAAGCAGTGTGGGGAGTAAAAGTTTATTTGGCTTCCACTTCCCATTCTCAGCCCACCCTTGAGGGAAGTCAACACAGGGACCTGATGCAGAAAATGGAGGGATACTGCTTGTTGGCTGTCTCTCTGACTTGCTCAGTACATGGATTACCCATTTACCCAATTACCCAATTAGCAATCATTTTATGTGATTCTTGGCTGTGCCCAGTTGACAGTGTAAACAAGGACACTATTCTGCACTGTCTGTTCACTGTCGGAAAAGTGGACAAAAAAAAAATTTTTAAACTTAGAAAACTATCAGGCTAACCCAAGGGAGATAAAAATCTTAAATCTTCAGGGAACTACGTGGGATGTAGGCTAAAATATCTTCAGATTGATCAGGTACTCAGCAAAGACTTGGATGGCCTGCCAGGCAGTGAATGAGAACAAGATTATGTAGTAAATTTAGAGGAGTTGAGAGATTTGATGAACACAGTGTGCGCTCCTGATAGACGCTGCCTTTAGGGCTCTGGGCTCATTTCTCTAAGGACTGTGGGGTTCCTCTGGTGGTTCGCTGAGCAGAAGAGAGTGGAGTCGCTCATCTCAATCTCAAGAACCCTGGGACAACGTCTGGTGCTGCCAGCCTTGCCAGCTTTCTTTCCACGTCTGGACAGCAGAGTTAGTTGTCACGATTAACATTTTCTTTCCTTGTTCCTGTCAGAAACTCTGGCCAGCAGCATCTCTGCACATTGCACGGGTTTCATTGTCATCTTGATTTTAAGATTCTTGGCTCCATGGTTACAGTCTTTTAAGAGTCATTTTAATCCCCACCTTGGCTCTTTGGACCTTTCAGCATAAACTTGGGCTTATTCTTTAAACAGGGGGGCTCCCCAACATCCAGAAAGTAGACTTTCTCCTCATTTTTCCAGAGATACTTTCGGTACTCTACCACCAGAAGCACCCATGTGCAAGGGAATGTCACCCTTAGACTTTACATGGTTTTTAGTGAATATTTGAAACAGTCCTCAGTATATTAGAGAACATGAATAGACCCAGTTTCAGCCCCTGGCAGGGTTTTCAAGAGCCAGTGTCTAATGATCACAGTCTTGGGTCATTTTTGAAGCCTTTCTGTTTGAACTCCAGATTGTGTTATCTACCGCACAAGTTTGAGAGATGCTTTTCATGTATACAGTGAAACAAAAGATGCTATAAAAAACTCTGAGGAGTAGATTATACATGGCCACATATGAGAGATGTCCTATTCTTGTCCATGGAAAGTATCCACAAGCCTGTTATGACAGGACTTAATATTCTTAGCAAAAAACATATTTATGTGTGTAGGGGGGGAGGCACGTTGGGTTTCTTTGATGATTAGACATTACTTCAAATTGCTCAGAATCTTGTGATACCATGATCCAATTATTGATACAATAATTCAGTTGATAGGTGAAGTAGGCCACATCCTATGGTTAGATTTTTGACATTTTTATATTCTCCAATATCCCAAGTTGTTAAGTAGAGAGTTCATTATTATGAGACAGAAAACTCAAAGAAGTCTTAAACCCCCAAAGAACACTCTGACCAGAAAAGCTACTAAACTCATCTCAAACTGTCTGAATCTAGTTCTCAGACAAAGACAGAGAAAAGAAATATCTCTGAGTATTTTAACCATCTACTCATCTCACCAGTTCCTAAAACATGACATTTGGCTCAAAAGAATTGTTCTCTCTGGTTTTCTCGGCTGGTGTAATAAAAACATCATTATTGAGGTAGGAGCATAATGAGAAGCCAATTGCTGACTAACTCTATAACACAGACAAATCTTTGATACCAGACAGATTTCCAACAGGCCTGTAGGGGATTTCAAGACATCAATCACAGGAATATATGTGGCTTGAAAACAAAGGATCTGTGCTTGACAAAATTCATTCTCTGAGACAACTGATTCATCCCTTTCCAGAGCCTCAGGATGCTCTTGAGGGCATTTACACTTCAGGGATGCTATCTACCTACTCTGTATGACTCTTGCTATTTAATAACAACTCTCATGTGGGGTAACAAGAAAATAAAGCTTGACGGTTCATCCGACTCTTTACTAAGAAATATGACACCTTGACCTTTGATCCAGGCTGCCAGCTTTACTCATTTCTTTTGTTCTATATGAACATTATTTCTTTTTCTTTTACTTGATGCCCTAATGTAAGAATCATTCCTGCTAATTAAGGAATAAATATGTACTAAACTAATTTTTATTTAAAATCTTACTTTTTGAGAATTTAATATATGAGTGCTGCATTTACATCATTTCCTCCCCTGCTTCTCTCCCCTCCAACTCATCCCATGTCCCCCTCTACTCTCCCACCCTTTGTCAAATTCATGACCTCTTCTTCATTGACTTTATTGTTATATGTATATGCATACATACACACACATGTATGTACACACACATATATAACTACTGAGCTCATTTAGTGTTGCTCATATGTACATGTATTGAGGACTGACAAGGCTGACTGCCTGGACTTGGATCACCTACCAGAGATACATTTCCTGTAGAAAACTGTCCCTCACTCTCTCAGCAGCCATTTGCCTATAGCTCTTCAGCTAGGGGTAGAGCCTTGTAAAATGTTCCCCATATTTCTTGACATTTCAATTGGCCTTGTGATTATGAAGGTTTTATTTAGATAATCAAATTATTGAGATTTTGTAGGTGCAGCTTCCTTTCCGTGTCTAGAAAATACTATCGCAAAGCACTGGTCCTCTGGCTCTTATAATCCCTTTAACATCTCTCCTAAGGTTGTCCCTGAGCCTTGGGTATAGGGATTGCATTGCATTGTAGATGTGTCAGTTGGAGTCAGACAGCCCACTGTCAGTTATTTTCTGCTGTTGTGGATTTCTGTAACAGTCTCTGTCTGCTGCAAAGAGAAACTTCTTTGATGCATGTTGAGAGCTATATTTATCTGTGGTTGTAAGTTAGACATTCCATTGCTTTAGAAAAACAACAGTGGTCGATGCTATCTAGGGTCTATGACCTCTCTAGCCATGGGTGGTTAGCTAAGTTTATGGAACTAGGCATGAATTGCCCACTGTTAATTTGACCTTAAGTCTGTTGGTTACCTCCAGAAGGCAATTTTGAATTGTTTCTTTCTAGAGATTCCCAGGAATATTCTAATATGCATGGACCAGCCAGAGACATAGTGAATGAAAGTTTGGGGATCAAATGTTTCCTCTAACAGAAATTCAAAGCTGGCAGACTTGGTGGTCACAGGGCAGGATGGATATTTATGACAATGCAGACTGTTTAAAAAGGTAGCTGTGACTACGCATGACTCACAGTAATATCTTACATCCATGTGTTAACCTGAGAAGGTGCCCATGAAATAAAATCTGAAGGGCAAAGGCTCACAGAAACCTGTACTTTACCCATACCTACACACTGTTAAAGGAAATGGTGAATCATGCAGGAAAGGTTCAACTGGACAGAAACCAACACTCCTTTTGCCACTGTGAAGTTTCTTGTAACCATATGAATACCATTTTAGCCGGGCCCACTATACTCATAGAGTCAAAGTTTGACAAGTTTGAATTTGTTCAAATATTCTCAAACTGGTAGAAAAGACTTGCTCTTTCTTACCTGAGTAACTCAATGGTGAGAAAAATGTAAGTGTTTGTTCAGTCATTCAAAGAAACAGTTGACAACAGTCTCCCTGCCTCATACCATTGGTGGTAGGAGTATTTGAAAATTAACTACAATTTAAATTTACTGAATGGAGTCTCCAGAGCTAGCTTTTCATTACACTAGCTTTGCAAATTCCTCCATGTGGTAGAAAAGTGCTATTGTCAAATACTTGAAAGATATGGTACCTTCTATGTCTTTTTGGAAATTGTAATGGCATAAGAGTACTTACAAATTTTACATAGATGACATTTGTTATGGTCTAATGTTCTCAAGCTGTTCCAATCCAGTGAATTTATGTACATTATCTATCAATGTCTCTTAAAACCTGGTTATTCATCATGATTTTGGGATAGCCTGAGAAATGAACAACTCATGAGAAAGACCCTGAGGCTAGAAGCTTAGTGGTCCGCCAGCTGCTACAAACTAGTCTTTCTTGGCAGGATCTGAGACACACAGAAAGAAGAACTTCATAATCACACAGATTGTTTGATGCACCAGCGGATCTCCTCCATAATTACAAGCCATTGAGTATGCATTATGTGTTTGGACTCTCCACACAGGCAATATTTCACCATGACTGCCAAATCTCTGCCTTCTCTCAGCTCCAACTCCTGGACATTATCTTTCAAAGTGTTTGAAAGGAGGGAGAGAATGATTGCTTATTTTTGGTACCTAAGCCCCACCATCTGCAAAATGGGAGCTACAAGAAATATTTCTGAGATACAATGAAAAACGTGGTGAATAGTATCATGAAATCTTTAGATGATGCTGTGGGGCAACATCTTAATGCTGAATGCAAACCCTTAAAGGTTATTCATAACAATAATTAATAACAAATGTTATTAGTACTGTGAAGGAACTGAAGCACACTGAATGAAAAATAAAGTGATACTATTTTGAACAACGTTCATGCAACGTATATCACATGTGAATTCATCTTGGAATTATAGTCATAAAGATGGGGGAAATAAAGAAATTATATTAGTGAACCACAAAATTCCATGCTTTAATATGCAGATGCAATGATAATAATTATTTATTTAAAGAGAACGCAGAATGCCTCTACATTTTCAATATTCAGTATTTAAGAAAATAAATAGATGCTGGTGACTTGGTTTAATTTCTTCCTTATTCTAACCTAAAGAATGATGTTATACGATTAAGAAAGATTTATTCAACTTTATTTTTACACACTTCTAAAATTTGATATCTGTGTTTATTTTTTGTACTATGGGATTAATAATTAGATGCACAAAATGTCTTTAATCCCATCACTCAGAAGGCAGAGGCAGGTAGATCTCTGAGTTCAAGACCAGACTGGTCTACAGAGCCAGATATATGCAGAGAAAACCTGTCTCAAAAACAAAACAAAACAAAACAGTGATGATGATGATGATGATGATGATGATGATGATGATGATGATGATGATGATTGGGTGAAACACTGCCATCTACAATAGTAACTTTCCTACAAGAGATATTCTGGTACAATAGTGACACAAACATTGTAGGAGTAACTACCCATTTTCTAATTAGATTTAAAGCTCACTACATGAAATAAAACCCATGTCTGACACTGTTTGAGTAGTTAAGAACTTGAAACTGGATAGGCCATGAGCTTTGGGGAAAACAAAATACTAGTGTTCTGCTAAAGCAACAGAACAATAAAATGACTCCTAACAATAACCACTATTCTTATAGATCAGTGCCATGCTCAACCCTCATCATAGAAGCTTCCACTTGCAGTAGTGAGAACTAACACAGAGATCCACAACTTGACATGTACAGAGAGTGAGAGACATTGGAACACTCAGTCCTAAAAGGCATGTCTTCTCAAAGCCCTCTCCTCAGGTTCAGGAAGTTATTCAGAAGATGAGTTGTAAAGATTTTAAGAGCCAGAGGGGATGGATGACACCAAGGAAACATTGTCTTCCAGACACAACAGGACTGATGCACATATGAACTCACAGAGACAGTGGCCAAAGACTTGCAAAAGACCTGCACAGGCTCAAACTAGATGTGGTTTCATTGCTGTGAGAAAAAAGTTGACATGATCCCCAGTGCATCACCAAGAAGCTATCTTCAATAGAAATTTGCTTGCAAAGGAAAAATTAATTTTCTTCAATGTCAACTGAGCATATTAACTACACCTAAATGTAAGCCCATTTCAATACAAAACAAACACAAGGTTGTTTTTGTAGACTTTTTGTCTTGTATGGTTTTGTATAAGTACATTTTGTTTGTTTGTTTGTTTTGGCTTTTTGATACGGGATGTCCTTCTGTATATGTGCCGCTTTATTGATTGATGAATAAAGCTGCTTCAGCCTATGGTAAGACAGAATAAAGCCAGGTGAAAAATCTAAACAAAGATATATAGAGAGAATAGGCAGAGTCAGGGCGATGCCATGTAGTTGCTGAAGGAGACAGATGCCAGATCCTTACCAGTAAGTCACAGTCTCATGCTGATACTTGGAATAATAGAAGTGGGTTAATTTAAGATGTAAGAGTTAGTTAGTAAGAAGCCTGAGCTAATAGGCCAAGCAATGTTGTAATTAATATAGTTTCTATGTGATTATTTGGGTCTTGGGCAGCTAGGAAATGAACAAGAAGTCTCTGCCTATAAAATGGCATGCCAACATGGGGCAAGAATTTCCATGTAAAGTCTAAGAAAGCTATAAAAAGGCTTCTAAAACAGGAACCAAGCACAGATTCTTGGTAGCAGTGGGTTTTCAGATAGACTCTGTTTGCTGGTGGTAAGCAGAGGCACAGTTTCTTAAAGAGAGGTCTTCCTGATTTAGCATTGGCAGTGAAATCTGTGCAGCTTCTTTAAGGAAAGAGTTCCTGGTTTGTGCAGGCAGCATGAACTCTGGCTCTTTTAGGAGGTGCTACATGTAAATGGGATTTGTGGGCAACATGTTGCAAGTTACTTGGTGGTGGCATGGGCCAACTGCTGCCCAGAGTTTAGGTGGTGAGGATAGCTCCCTTTGTGTGGTCCCAGAGTTGACAGTAAAAGTATCTCAGCCCTGTTAGAACACCAGGAGAGGCAAGGCCAACATCCAGGCTGCTGCAGCCAAGCTGCTTACCATTTTAAAAATGTTCCTGGTCCGAAAATGATTAGAGATACAAAATAAAAATCAGATTTAGATGAAATAAACCTCTGAACAGGTCACAGTGTTTAAAAAATTTCGTAGGCTTGAGAGAGATGGAGGAAAAATAGTATAGACAGTTATAAAAGGAAATAGTTTTAAAAAATAGAACAAAATCTTTAAAGAAACAGAGTACAGACAGTCATAGATTAAAAGAGTAAAGAAAAATAAGCCACATAAGGATGCAAAATACACAGAGAGTCCGGATTTTATGTTACTGTGTTTTTTAAAAAAAATTTGATTGCAGAGAGATAGTTGATACTGAGGGATACTAAGTTAAACTAACATAAAAATATCTCGACTTATAAGTTTGTGTCTACAAATATGTTGCTTTGGAAAAGAAGTTCTGCTTTTGTTTCCACAAAGGTTAGAAAGCTGTGGATTTCTTACCAGCTAATATGGGTTTGATCAAACAAGACCCCCTGAATCAATGGCTCAGATGGTTCAACATCCACGACAGCTTCAGGACTGCTGGCTGAAATGAACCTACCACACAAGATATCCCATAAAAAATATGATTAACAGTGACCCCAATGAGCAAGAAGTAGTCTAGAAAACAATGCTCTGATTCCTTAAATGATTGTTTATAAATGTTTGTTTGCATTTAAAGGGGGATATGTTATAGAGATAAATACTTTGCAATGATGTGGATCTTAGTCTTCTGATACAAATTTAAGATCAATTTTATTATATGTATATTTCTGCTCTTGATTAAGATATTGCATTTGTGTAGTTCATCTAAAAATGTAATATAATTAAGAAATACAGGTTAATAAATAGTCATCTATAATAGCCAAACTTGTAGTCACGTTAAGTTTTCTAGATGTACAGAGATATATTTCAGATGAATAAGTATTCTTCAAACCTTTCAAAGACCTACAGAATATGGCATTTAAAATATTTGAAAAATTTAGACTTTTCTCGACAGTGAGATATGTCTGCTTCTAGCAGCATGAATTACTTCAGAGAGGTTGATAAGCATTGAAGAAACTCATTATGGAATCTGTCTTCAATGTGACAGGGCTAGCCATTTGGACAAGAAACTGCTCTTGCCTGGACTGCTTGATACAGAAAAGTGACTGCTGAACATTCCAAAAGATGGGATGTTCCTTCAGTGTTCCTGCTTCATGAAAGAGTCTTCCAGACATTCTGTAGGACACAGAAGAAAGAAACTGACAAACTGCTAAGATAGGCATAACAGCCTTCTAAATTTCCTGCTTTGTAGAAAAGTCTGCCAGATATTATGGGCTTGTAGACTGAAGATGGATGCCCCAACATTACAGAAGAATTTTGGGTGATTTTTCAAGCAGCAAGATGTTTCTATCAATTCTAGAACATTGGAAGTTGCTTATAATGTACTTCATGTTTACTTAGGTAATATTATATCCTTCTGGTGTTATTGAAGAGTTGAAGACAGATAGTTATAGTTTTCTTTAGTTGTGAAAAATGTAAATTAGATACGAAACTTTAGACTCACAAAGATAAAAATATGATAGTATATTTATTTAATTTTCCAGATACAAATAGACTAAATATTGTAATTGCAATTCTTGCTTGATTACAGTTTTGTATATGTAATTTTACTATGTTAAAGTTAAGATCTTCCCATATTCATCCTTCCTCCCTCCCCCCATCCCAGGCCACCTAGCTT
Organism: Myodes glareolus; assembly: GCF_982192425.1. NCBI lineage: Eukaryota > Metazoa > Chordata > Mammalia > Rodentia > Cricetidae > Myodes > Myodes glareolus. The sequence goes on from NC_142039.1 coordinate 33,336,063, forward strand.
TACCCATTCCTCCCCTATTCCCTTCTCTCTAACCCTCTCCCCTTCCAACAACCCCCCCCCCCATGCACCCGAGGTTACCTGGGACTCTTGTCTCTTTCCTACCTCCTGGCGGATAGCTAAATAATCTTCCTCAGGTTCATCTTCTTATTTAGCTTCTCTAGGATCACGAATAATAGGCTCAGAGACCTTTAATTATGGTTAGAATCTACTTATGAGTAAATACATACCGTGTTCCTCTTTTTGGGTCTGGCTTACCTCACTCAGTAAAGCGTTTTCTATTTCCATCCATTTGCATGCAAAATTCAAGATGTCATTGTTTTTTACCGCTGAGTAAAACTCTAATGTGTATATGTTCCACAGGGAAGAATATATTTCAACTAAGGGAGTCATTTTAGGGTTTACAGGAGACTTGATTATATATGGGATCCCAGGTCCAAGGAGAGATCCCCAGATTGTTCTCTGGACAGAGGAGAGTGTGCCTGAACCGGCCTTGACCCATAACCATACTGATGAATATTTTGCTTATCACCATAGATCCTTCATCTGGCAAAGGACGGCGATACAGACGGAGACCCACATTGGAGCACCGGACTGAGCCCCCCAAGGTCCAAATGAGGAGCAGAAGGAGGAAGAACATGAAAAAGGAAATCAGGACTGCGAGGAATGCTCTCACCCACTGATATAAGGGGACGGATCTAATGAGAGTTTACCAAGGCCAGTTGGACTGGCACTGAACGAGGACGTGATCTAACCAGATTTTCGGAATTTGGCCGGATTCTCTGAATGTGGCTGGCCCGGAGTCTTTCTGAAAAGCCATTGACTATGACACTGGGACTTGTTTCCTCTGCATATACTGGATTTTGGGGATCCAGTCTGTTTGGATACTCACCTTCCTGGACCTGGAGGGAGGGGGGAGGAACTTGAACTTCCCACAGGGCAGGAAACCCTGACTGCCCTAAGGGATGAAGAGGGAGGAGGAGAGGGAGTTGGGGGAGTGGGAGGGTGTTGGGAAGAGGGGCGGAAATGGAAACTTTTATAATTTAATAAAATTACTTTCAAAAACAATAAAGTTAAGATCTTCCTTTTTAATTAGACAGATAAAGGGAAATGATGTGGGATGTCCTTATATGTGTTGCTTTATTGGTTGATGAATAAATCTGCTTCAGCTTATGGCTGGGCAGAATAAAGTCAGGCAAGAAATCTGAATGGATATATATATATATATATATATATATATATATATATATATATATAGAGAGAGAGAGAGAGAGAGAGAGACAGAGAGAGACAGAGACAGAGAGAGAGACAGAGAGACAGAGAGACAGAGAGAGAGAAAGAGAGTAGGCAGAATCAGGAGATGCCATAGAGTTGCTGAAGGAGACAGATGCCAGATCCTTACCAGTAAGTCACAGCCTCAAGCTGATACATGGATTAATAAAAATGCATTAATTTAAGATGTCAGAGTTAGTCAATAAGAAGCCTGAGTTAATAGGGCAAGCAGTGTGATTATTTGAGTCTTGGGTGGCCCAGAAATAAATAAGTAGTCTCTGCCTACAGTCCTTTGCATGTATATTATAGTTTCTGAATTAATATTTTTGTTGGTTGTGTGTGTGTGATTTTTTTTTTGCTTACCTGTTTGTTTTGGAGAGAGAGAGAGAGAGAGAGAGAGAGAGAGAGAGAGAGAGAAAGAGAGAGAAGGGATGTGGAGTTGAGTGGGCAAGCCTGGTAGTAGGAGAAGACGGACTTATGAATGTTGTCCTCTGACTTTCACACTGGTACCATGACATTCACATGACTTCACTCTCATGGGAACATGATACACATACGTATACAATAACATAAATAGCAATTATAAATATCAAAACATTAAAATAGTGGCATCATTTGGAAGCATTTTTTCTTAGTAAAGACATCACCTCATAGAAGTGAAATAATTTGTCAGAAGTAGGTTTGGGATAAAGTTTAGTACTCAGGCTTTCTTCCCACGGACACTGAGTAGGTAGAGCTTACTGCTGCGTTCCTGGACACTTCCAGAATGCGGCTTCTGCTCCCATGCACACAGCCACTACAGACACATTATCTGAAATCTAGCAGGAATCAAGGGACTTGTGTTACTTATGTTCTAATTGCTGTCACAAAATACCAACAAGAAAGGGCTTAAGGGAAGAAGAGTTTATTTCGGTTTGAAGTGCAGTCTGTCATGATGAGGAAGCCATATGACCAGGAGCTCGAGGCCTCATTGACATTCATACCAGGAAGCAGAGACTGATGAATGCTGATCTTCTGCTTTTTTTTGTCCTTTTTATGCAGCCTAAGACCCCAAGCCCATGGAATAATGCTACTCACATTCAGGGTTCCTCTCCCCACCTCAATTAACCTCACCTCTATTATCCCTCATGGTCACATCTGGAGGATCAGCAGAGGATTAGCGAGGTGAGACTAGATCCTGTCAGGCTGTTCATGTTAACATCACAGTGGTTCTCTTTCCCATCAGCATGTCTCTCTGTAGACACTCAATATGAAACCCAAACCTTGAAAGTAGATGAGAGGTTTGGTGATCTCTCCTGGATTTTTCATGAGCAAAGGCAAAGGAATCTATCAGCCCTTTCGGCTTCCTGTGCTTCTTCCTCAGTCCTCCAGGCTCAAGCCCTTAGTACTAACCATGATTTCCTTTATCTTTAATCTACTCTGAAATCTCATGGAAAATCACATGAAAAGTAGTCAATAATGGCATAGGTAGAATATGACTCATGTCAAAAGCCTTGTTTACCTGGTCGTTGTAGTGGTGCACAGCTTTAATCCTAGTACTAGGGGGGCAGAGGAAAACAGAGTTCTGAGAGCTTGCAGCCAGCTTTGTCTGCATAGTGAGAGCAGAGGTCGAACAGGGAGGCAGGAAGGGAAGAGAAAAAGAGAGGCTTGTTTGTTTTTTATTATTTATTAAGAGAATACAAACCAAATATAGTCTGAGATATTTGGAATAAAGAACAAATATCACCAAAGATTATTCTTTGTCATCTCAACTAGTGATGCAGCCTAGAGGGATTGTGTGGCAAAACAGTACAGCTCGGCTTTGTTTAGCCTTTTTTGCTGGCCTACTCCAAAAAATTTTTATACCAAACCACTTCCCATCACCATGTTCAAGCCACAATGGAAACAAGATAATTGAATTTAAACTCAAGAAAGTGGTCCAGGATGTTCAGGCATGTTTGAAATTCCCAATCTCAGAACTCATTTAATTTTAATTTGCTACTCTGTAAGTACTCACAGCAATTCCACAAATAGTTTTTAGAATTTTACTAGTAAGGTGTGCAGTTTAGCAATGTTAAAACCTCAGAATGCCCAAGGTTAGGCAGGTCACAATTTGCCAATTTAGAAATCGAAAGTGAGGTTCTCTTGGGCCCAGGACCTGAGTACGTGTGATGTTATTCTGAAGGGCACAGTGAGCAGGAGCTGTGTTCTTCTGTGATACTGTAACAGAAAACATGGACAGTCAATTTATAAAGGAAAAAGGTATATATTGTCTCACAGTCTATGATTGATGGCCACTCCTGCTTTGAGCTGATGTGCTTGTGTGGTCAAGCAAATCATTCACCTCATGGGCATGAGAAACAAAAGATAATTAAGAAAAAGGTGGGGTGACATAATTCCCTTCAAGGCCACAACTACATAATATCTTCTGGTAGACATCTTCACAGTTACGCTATCGCTCAGTGGTACCATCCTGGGAAACAAGCCTTAAATGGATAGACTTTTGGGGGACATTAAAAATCCAAACCATTGCAGAGTTCATGTAGAAATAAGAACAGAGGAGATCCAGGGTGCCTGTCAGTATGCACAGGGATGGATTGAATGTGCCCTGCATATATAGGAAATAATTTACAGATCTGTGCTTGTTTTCCTCAATCCAAGCGAGCCTGTGTCCATTTGAATATGTATGTACTTGAATGAGTACTGAGGGTGAGTACCTTTGATTTTGTGTTCATATTATTAGAGGTTAGTCCCAGGGTACAAAGCAACAGGTAAATAGCTTCTTAAAATCTTTTAAATATCTTTAGTTAAATAACTAAAAACCAATATTGCTAATACAAGCAGACATTTCCAAACTTGAAACTACCATTCAAAATTACTTTTAGGTTAGTTGTTCAAAATTCAGGCCACATTTCAATACACTATTATAAATGGCAGTTAGGTTTCCAGGCTACCTCATGAAAACCTACTTAATGAATAACATAGCTGAAATATTTTGCGTTTATAATAAAAACAGTAAAGAGTAATGATATTGTAATGCTAGAAGTCAAGTCATAATGGTGGGGCTAATTAACTTTAATATATTTTCTGTGCCTTATAGCGTGAGGAAATCTAGCACAATGTGAGAGTGAAGAGCTCACCCTGGGGTCAGAACATCTGGTTTAAATATTAACTCAACAGTTTACTGTCTGTGTAACTATGGGGCAAGGTATGACTCACTAAGCCCTGGTTTATGCAACCATAAAGCAGAGGTTAAGAAACTTCATAGGGTTGATGTAAGGGTTAGATGACAACAGAGCACTGTCCCTGTGGAACTTGACACCCACAAGAACCCCAATATACCACTGTCTCAGATACTGTGGAGAGCCGCTACCGAGAGAGGCCTTCTTACTGGTTATTTCTAAAGGTTATTCTGTACCTACACTTACAGTTTTACATATAAACAAGAATACAGTATAGACTAATCTTCACATATGAGAAAGAATGCATGTTCCCCCCATGAGATTGTGTGACTGTGCTTAATATAATCAATCTAAGTCCCTCTATTTTCCTGCAGATTTCATATTTACTTCATAATAGAATAATATTCCATTTATATGGGTACCACAGTTTCATTATCCATTCATTTGCTGATGCACATGTAGGTTAGTTCCATTTTCTTGCAATTGTAAACAGAGGCGCAAGTAACATGTATGTGCAAATAGCTCTGTGGTAAGATATGAAGTTCTCCGGGTGTATATATTCTCAGGGGTGTAATACATGATTACTTGGCATTTTTTATGTACTGTAAGATTATCCAAACTGATTTCCATAATGACTATATTAATTTGCACCCTTGGCAGCAGTGAAACATGGTTCCTATCTTTTTACATCCTCTCCAATATTTGTTGTCAGATTTCCTCCTCCTCCGTCTTTTTCCCCTTTCTCCTCTTTCTCCTACCCATGCCCCTCTTCTTCTTCCTTCCTCCTCTTTTTTTTTGAGACAGGGTTTCTCTGTGTAGTTATGGCTGTCCCAGTACTTGCTCTGTAGAAAACGCTGGTCTCATACTCACAGAGATCCCCCTGCCTCTGCCTTCTGAGTGCTTGAAATAAAGGCATATACCAGCACCACTCAGCTCATATTTCTTTTTTCCTTTTTAAACTATTGATTCTATTGAGCTATAACTCTTTCTCTTCTCGTTTCCATTCCTCTTCCCTCCCCTTTAACCCTCCCCCATGGTCTCCATGCTCCCGATTTACTCAGGAGAGCTTGTCTTTTTTTATTTCCCATGTAGATTAGATCCATGTATGTCTCTCTTAGGATCCTCATTGTTGTCTAGGTTCTCTGGGACTGTGATTTGTAGGTTGGTTTTCTTTGCTTTATGTTTAAAAACCATGTATGAGTGAGTACATATAATAATTGTTTTTCTGGGTCTGGGTCTGGGTTACCTCATTCAATATGATTTCAATATGTCATTATTTTTTCTGCTGTGTAGTACTCCATTGTGTAAATGTACCACATTTTCCTTATCCATTCTTTGGTTAAGGGGCATTTAGGTTGTTTCCAGGTTCTGATTATGACAAACAATACTGCTATGAAGATAGTTGAGCACATGTCTTTGTGGTATGATTGATTATCATTTAGATATATACCAAAAAGTAGTATTGCTGGGTCTTGAGAAAGGTTGTTTCCTAGTTTTCTGAGAAATTGCCATACTGACATCCAAATGGGCTGTACCAGCTTGCATTCCCACCAGTAATGCAGGAGTGTTTCCTTTATCCCACAACCTCTCCAGCATAAGTTGTCATCAGCGATTTTGATCTTAGCCATTCTTACAGGTATAAGATGGAATCTCAGAGTTGTTTTGATTTGCACTTCTTTGATGACTAGGGATGTTGACCAGCTCAAATTTCTTAATGATAGTTGTGCTGAATGGGTTGAAATGGTATCTCAAAGTAATTTTAATTTACATGTCCTTGGTGACGAGGAATGTTGAAGACATTCTAAAATAGTTATTGACCATGTGCATTGAGACCTAGTTCTGCTGGCTAAGATGCTGGGATAGAAATCTCAAAGTGCAGTTCTCCACTTGGATCTTAAATCTACTTGAGCTCCACACTCTCTGTGGCTGATTTACTCAAGTGGGTCCCAGATTTCCTATTTCAGAAATTTCATCATCAGATGCGTTGTAATTTTCTTCAACACCATGTTGTTGGTTTTATATGGGAATGTCTCTGAAGGTTTAATGAATAAACTGGGCTTTACTGGCTGGAGAGCTGCTGAGCTGCTGAAGACACTTGCCACAAATGTGGCTTTACTCATCTCTTTCTGGACTCACAGCAAATTCCTCAGAATGCAGCTCTGACAACTTAATCTAAACATAAACAAAACAAAATAAAACAAACTCTAATCATGGCATGGCTTTTGAAGTTCAGTTCAATAAATACATTTAATCTAAAATTAAGAAATGGGGGTTAAGAGACAGAAAGTGGTAATATAAAAACCCAGAAACAAGAGGAAAAGAAGTTATCTTTCATAAAGCAAGTCAAAGAAAGTCATTGCTCTGCTTTATTGCAATCTTGTCAGTACTTAACACTTTTCTTTTGGTTTAGTAGTTTGATTTCTTTTACATTTTTTGATTCAGAGCCTATTAGGTGAAAGGTTTTGTTGGTATGTTAATGTGGAGTTCCAAACATGAAGTGTCTGTCACTCACTTCATCCATTAGTGACACTTGATGCCTCTGCCCCAAATTCACCAGGCAGGGCTATCCTAACCGTACTCCAAGGTACAAGCGTCGGGGACTCCAGCTTCTTATTGTCTTCATTGCTGCGTTTCTGTTTGTTAACAGCTTGGCAAATGTACGCTTCAGGAAAGACCTGGGTGCTCTAGAATGCATTAGCTTCACGTCACCTGGTTTTCCTGACACGGTGGCAACCTTGTCCACTCAGGACCCAGCTGTCCAACCCTGCCTTCTTTTCAATGTGCTTTTACTCTACACAGGGAGATATCCATATATGGAAACGATACCGAGGGTTTGGGACGTTGGAATCTACTTTGCTTGAGTTTTAACTCCTATGGAACAGATGGAAGGTTAGAATATACACATCACGATTATTTTCAAGACTCATCTGACTTTTTGATGACTTGGTAGTTCTGCATTTCCCTAGCTCATTCACACTGATTGCTGATGTATGCATGGATAGCAAAAGATACTTTTAAAAACTCTTCCCTACCTTGCTGGAACTAACAACCACTTTTCCGCAAAAGCTACAAATAAAGATAGGCTTAACAATGAATCATGTCTTGAATTTTTTTTGGTAACAATATATTAGTGTATAAAATCAGGATTTTCATTTGCCTTTTGGACAAAAACATGCATTTTTCACTAACATATATGTTCAATTGCTGAGTTTTTATTGCATGTTAAAATTGTTTCAATATACAATACTTAGTTCCAAAGATATGTGGCAATCATCCAATATATCTTTTTTTTTCTTTTTAGCTTAATAAAGATGCAAACAAGTGAAATCTCACAGGAGGAAAATGGACAGTTTGGCATGGTTTTCCTAGGACAACTGCAAACACAATGCTTTAGTGTTCAGAAATTACCCACTGCAATGTGAACACGTCAAAATGTTATTTAGGCCAAGCCTGTTCTCCAATTAGTGAGCATCTCTCAAGAAAAAGAAATAATGTAAACCCAACATATGCATACAGTTGTTGTGGATAAGAAGGAAAGTTTAGGCTCAATTAAACTTGTGTATTTTCTTCTCTCTTTTCACTACACTTCTCAAGCAATGTACTGCCTGAGGTACGACAAACTATAAAGAGACTGTGTGTAGAACTCAACCTAAACATCTCGACAAATGTTGGCTATCAAAGAAGCTGTCTAGAACAGTTGTGCATATGTTCTAGTGACCACAAAAATCCCTGTTTCTCTAACTCCATCTTTTTAAAATATTATTGTTTTGTTGTTTTTATTGAGCTATACATTTTTCTCCACTTCCATTTCTTCTTCTCCTCTCCCATTCTACCCTCTCTCATGGTACCCACGCTCCCAACTTACTCAAGAGACCTTGTCTTTTTCTACTTCCCATGTAGATTAGATCCATGTATGTCTGTCTCTCTTAGGGTCCTCATTGTTGTCTAGGTTCTCTGGAATTATGAATCATAGGCTTGTTTTTCTTTGCTTTATAGACATGAAATTACGTCTATAATTATGAGTGAGCACATCTGGGTCTGGGTTACTTCACTCAGTATGGTGTTTTCTAGATCCATCTATTTGCCCACAAATTTCAAGATGTCATTATTTTTTTTCTGTTGTATAGTACTCATTGTGTAAATGTACCACACTTTCCTTATCCATTCTTTGTTCAAGGGGCATTTAGGTTGTTTCCGGGTTCTGGCTATGACAAACAATGCTGCTACGAGCATAATTGAGCACATGTTCTTGTGGTATGATTGAAAATCCTTTGAATATATACCCAAGAGTGGTATTGCTGGGTCTTGAGGTAAGTTGTTTTCTAATTTTCTGAGAAATCGCTATACTGATATCCAAAGTGGCTATAATAATTCGTACTCCCACCAGTAATGCAGGAGTGTTCCCTTTACCCACAACCTCTCCAGCATAAGTTGTCATTGGTGTTTTTGATCTTGGCCATTCTTACAGGTGTAAGATGGAATCTCAGAGTTGTTTGATTTGCATTTCTCTGATGACTAAGGATGTTGAACATTTCCTTACGTGTCTTTCAGCCAATTTGGATTCCTCTGTTGGGAGTTCTCTGTTTAGGTTTGTACCCCATTTTTTATTGGATTACTTGTTCTTTTGTTGAGCAATTTCTTGAGTTATTTGTATATTTTGGAGATAAGCCCTCTGTCTGATGTGGGGTTGGTAAATATCTTTTCCCCTGTAGGCTGCTTCCTGTAGACCATGTCCTTTGCTTTACAGCAGCTTTTCAGTTTCAGGAGGTTCCATTCATTAATTGTCTCTCTCAGTGTTTGTGCTGCTAGGGTTATATTTAGGAAGTGGTCTCCTGTGCCAATGCACTCAAGTGTACTTCCCACTTTCTCTTCTACAAGGTTCAGTGTGGTTGGCTTTATACTGAGGTCTTTGATCCATTTGGACTTGAGTTTTGTGCATGGTGATAAATATGGATCTATTTTCATTCATCTACATGTTGATATCCAGTTATGCCAGCACCATTTGTTAAATATGTTTTCTTTTTTCCATTTTTATTTTTTGCTGCTTTGTCAAAGATCAGGTGTTCAAAGGTGTGTGGAGATATCTGGGTCTTTGACTCGGTTCCATTGGTGCTCCTGTCGGGTTTTATGCTATTACCAGGCTATTTTCAGTACTGTAGCTCTGTAGTAGCGTTTCAAGTCAGGGTTTGTGATGCCTTCAGAAGTTCCTTTATTGTACAGGACTGTTTTGGCTATCCTGGGTTTTTGTTTTTCTGTATGAAATTGAATAATATTCTTTCGAGGGCTGTGAAGAATTTTTCTGGGATTTTTATGGGCATTGCATTGAATTGCTTTTGGTAAGATTGTCTTTTTTACTATGTTAATTCTACATATCCAAGAACAAGGAAGATCTTTCCACTGTCTAGAGTCTTCTTCAATTTACTTCTTCAAAAATTTAAAGCTCTTACAATACAGGTCTTCCAGTTGTTTGGTTAAAGTTACTTCAAGATATTTTGTGCTATTTGTGGTTATAGTAAAGAGTGATGTCTCTCTGATTTCTTCTCAGTCCATTTATCATCTGTGTTAAAGAGGGCTACTGATTTTTGTTTTAGTTAATCTTGTATCCTGCTAATTACTGAAGGTGTTTTTGAGTTGTAGAAGTTCCTTGGTAGAATTTTTGGGGTTGCTTTTGCAAATTATAATACCCACTGGGGAATAGGAAGGCAGGATAGAGGAGGAGATATGAGAGGGATAACTGTCTCAGTTAGGGTTACTATTGCTGTGATGAAATACCATGACCAAGGCAACTTGGGGAGAAAAGGGTTTATTCAGCTTACACTTACATATCACTATTCTTCATCAAAAGAAGTCAGGAAAGGAACTCAAACAAGGCAGTAACCTGCAGGCAGAAGCTGATGCAGAGGCCATAAAGAGTGTTGTTTACTGACATTCTCCTAATGGCTTGCTCAGTCTGATTTCTTATAGAACTTTAGACCACCAGCCCAGGGACGGCACCACCTACAATGTACTGGGCCCTCCCTTATCAATCACTAATTAATAAAATGAACTCCAGCCAGACCTTATGAAGGCATTTTACCAATTAATGTTCCCTCCTTTCAAATAACTCTAGCCTGTGTCAAGCTGACATAAAACTAACCAGCACAGATAACTAACAATAAAGATTTCAAAAAAGTTATACTGATACTCAATTTTTACAATTTTTAAAGTCATTTTAAATCAAATGTATGTGTGTGCATTTCTGCATGTGAGTGTAGGTACTGGTGGGGACCAAGAGAAATTGGATCCACCTGGAATTGTAGTTTTAGGTAGTTGTAAACCATATGACTTGGGTTCTGTGAATCAAACTTCAGTCCTTTGCAAGAGAAGCTTGCACTAAGCTGTCTCTCTAGCTCCAGAATGTATAAATACTTCTTAAGGTACTGTTGTGAGCATTTTCTCTGAGAATGGTGGTGGTGGAGGGGACAAGGCAATATCCACACAGCCCCCATCCTAAGTTTCCAATAATAAACAAAAGTCTGATTCCAACAAAGATCACCTGAGGAAAGCCATGACTTTATTAGGTTCATTTACAAAGCAATTGGTGAGAGGTTATTGGAAGAAGCATAGGTGGCTTTATAGAAGCTACCCTGTAAGGTCAGCACCCAGCAGGGAAGATGACTTTCCAATGGCTCTGTAGGTGGAGTCCCCTCCATTGGTCCTTCTAAGACTGTTGCTCCTCCTACAGCCCTAGAAGCCACATGCAATTAAGGTAGAAATGCATACAATTGGTTGGGAGGGATTGGTTGGATACTCAGTTGTGTGTCCTATGACCTCCCAATCTCTTTCTTCTGTGATGGAATGTCAACAGTCAACAAACCCAGTTGTTATGGGGTCTTTTGTGAGTAGGTGCAGTCAAACTCTTGGAGATGATGTCCATTTGGCTTAGAGAACAGTCCTGTATAATATCTACACATGAAAACTAAATTACATAAGTGATTGATTAAAGCATAGCAAAATACAACACAAAAGAATATGAAAATTATTCAAGAATCATTAATAGATCTATTGAAAACTCCAAATATAATACATACATTTGTATGTGTTATTAAGTCCCTTGATGATTGCTGTAACTACATATTAGTTTATACCGCAGTGCTCTTATGATGAAATCCTAAATTTTAAACAAACCAAACACCTCTGAGGGGCTCTAAGGATAGTCTGTTCTACCTACATTCAAACAGACAATATATACCCCCCCCAAAGTAAGATTCTTAGGAATGTCTGCATGTCTTTAAACTAGCCTAGAAACATGGGAGACTTCTAATTCTCCTGTAACATCGGTTACTTATATAAATTTCTGTCAGGTACAAAGAGAAAACTCCAAATTTAACTGAAGGTGCTGCGTTTAGTAAGTGCCTTAATACTTACATAGTATAGTGTGATTACCCTCACACATAGAAAAATGCTGTTGTTATATATCTGTGGTATAGATCTCTATTTTGAATTACCCAGGAAATTCACATCAGAAGCATATATCTAGCCAAATAGCAGCACAGACATGGTCTTTCAACATCTAAAATTACCGTGGAATCTCCCAACAAACATTTTTATAATATTTGCCTAAAGAATATAAATTATCAAGAGGTTTTACTTAACAGGTATATGGTAATATAGTAATTAAAGTCACAGGCTTTGAAGTGGAATTGGCATAGATTTGAAACTCCCACCAACTTATGTGTACAGCTTTAGGCAAGTCACTTAAAGTCATAGTTTCCTATTAAGTAAGAGACAGTACAAACAACCATCACACTATCTCATCAATGCTGAATTTGTTCAACATGCAGCTACTTTTTAATTAAAAATTTCAAATGCTAAAGAAAGACTCCTATTTGCTAGATAGCTATCTGTGTAATAGTACTTTAGATGAAAACTGACCAGGGTCAAAACCAATCAACCGAGCAACCAAATGATGACCTTTCTGAGCACAGGGCTTGGCTCTGAGGGGCTTTGTGTTTTGTCAGCCTCTGGATCTTTTTAGGGGCAGTAATTGTGCTATGAGTCAGTTACAGTTCTTCTTAGACACAAGATAATCACAAAATCTTTCAGAAATTCTCCTCTTTTATTTTTCTGCAGTCACTGAATATTCTCTGATTTCTTCTGCATTGTTTATTTAACACCCATCATCTGTAGTCTCCCGTACTCTCAGAGGACTGTTCTCATGCTTTGAAAATGTTCCTGATAGACTGAAATGAGGGAATGATTCTTTTCTGCTTTTATCATTTCTTTCTTGAACTCTCTTCTTTGATCTCTCTGTCTTCAATACAACAGTCCCTTGAACTTAAGGAATAATAATCAGTCAGGAGACAGAAATGATAATTTCTCCTTGCCTCTCATCACTCCTGCTTGATGGATTCTAGCAGTTTCCTGAGCTCCTCAGGACACAGGCCACTGCTTCCCATGTGGCTTGCAGGGCCCTTGCAGTCTAGTTCTTGCCTCGTTCTTGACTTGCTTGTGTTTTCCATCTGGAAGCTTCTGTAAGACTTTCACGACTCCATACTCCCTTTGCGTCCTCAGCCTGGTATCTTGGCTCTAGGAGCACATCTTTCTGTCACCATTCCTTACTGAACAACAAGCACAGTCCTGTTTAGTCAAGCATCATCTCAGACTCCCTCTCTGCAGTCTGGTCGGGTACCTATTTCTTCCCTTCCTTCCTTTTTCTGGTTTTTCAAGACAGGGTTTCTCTGTGTAGCTTTGGAGGCTGTCCTGGAACTTGTTCTGTAGACCAGGCTGGCCTCAGACTTACAGATATCTGCCTGCCTCTGCCTCCTGAGTGTTGGGATTAAAGACATGTGCCACCACTGACTGGAATTTTATTATTATTTTTAAAAAATGATTTATTATTATTATTATCTATATAATATATTATTATTTTAATTATTATTATCCTGACTACAGTTTTTTCTTTCTTACTCTTTCCCCAGTCTCTTCCCCTACCTCTCCTCTGCCCTCCCCGCTCCTCCTCCATTCTGTGCAGAAAATGACAGGCCTCCCATGGATATCAAGTTGCAATAAGACTAGGTACTTCCTCTCATATCAAATCTGGACAAGGGAACTCAGTATGAAAAATAATGTCCCAAAAGCTAGCAGAAGAGTGAGAAACAGCCCCTGTTCACACTAATAGAAGTCACACAAGATGACCAAGCTACACATATATACAGAGGGCCTAAGTCAGTCCTATGCTGGTTCCCTGGTTGTTGGTTCAGTTTCCCTGAGCCCCTATGAACCCAGATTAGTTGACTCTGTGGGATTTTCTTGTGGTGGTTTTGACCCCTCTGCCTCCTACAATCCTCCCAACTCTAAACTCCCCCCACTTCCTCAGGATTCCCTGAACTTCACCTAATATTTGGCTGTGGGTCTCTGCATGTTTTGATCAGTAGCTTGGTGAAGCCTTTCTGATAACAATTGGGCGAGACACAAATCTATGAGAATAGCAGAATATCATTAAGCATCATTACTGTATTGGTTTGAAAGAAAATGGCCCACAAAGTGAGAGGCACTATTGGGAGGTGTAGTCTTGTTAGAGTGGGTATGGTTTTGCTGGAGCAAGTGTGTCACTGTGGAGGTTGGCTTTGAGGTCTCATACATGCTCAAGATGTTGCCCAGTGTCTCAAGCCACTTCCTGTGGCCTGCACAAGATGGAGAACTCTCAGCAGCATGTCTGCACGCATCACTATGCTGAAGGTATTTATCATACATAGGAACTCCTTGGTGGAATTTTTGAGGTAGCTTATGTATACTATCAGATCCTTTGCAGATAGTCATACTTTAACTTCTTCCTCAACAATTTGTGTATCCTTGATCTCCTTAATGGGTTCTTTTTGTAATAATAAAAAATGAGGTTATAACACAATTACATCATGGCTAGCAGCCTTGTGCAGCAGACATGTGATGGATCCACAATACAATTGCATCATTTCCCCTTGCCCTTTCTTTTCCCCAAACACCCATGTAATCCCCCTGCTTTCTTTCAAATTCATGGCCTCTGTTTTCTTTAATTACATATTCCAAAATATATAAATACACGTGCTCAGTCTGTATAATCTTGTGTGTATGTTTCAGGGCTGACCATTTGGTATTGGATAATCAATTAGTATGCTTCTCCCTGGAGCAGACCAAGTCCTCTCACTTTCAGCATTCCCTAGTTGCTTGCAGTTTTTGTATTAGTCGGTGCCTTTCGTATAAAAGGTAGGATTTATATCCAGAGTGGAAAGAGATAGACCATGAGAATACACACGACACACAGTAGGTTTTCAATGAATATCAACTGTGTTCTAGTAATTAAAAACTCTGAATATTTTCTATTCTTAGTCTTGCATCGTCTTTCAAAAATTCTTTAAAAACAAAATAATTCCCAGCAGAAGATGCTGTCTTAGAAGGCAGAGCTGCTCCCCCCGCCACTCTGTGTGAATGCAACCCTCTCCTTCTGCAATCGTGGGCTGCATGTTGGCTCAGTACAAGGTGCCTGGCTGGTAGAGCAGAGCAGTGTGGTCAATGTCAGCTTAAGGAAGGATGTGGAGGAAGTGACCAAAGGAATGAAGTTACTGGTGTTCAGTGCTAGCGAATCTGGTAAAAGGCGGGAACAGATGAGAGTCATTCCCGAGGATGGTTATTCAGAGAAAGACTGAACAACATAAAGTACTTCTCCACAGCCCTACTATATAGTCCAGCACTGCAGCCACGGGAGGCATGGGTGCTAAAAGGTTGATTTGGGAGACTGCCAGAGCACATGATGCCCAGTCGTTATCTGCTTTAGCTGACAGTGTTGTAGAAGGAGCCATTACCGCAGGACTAGCAGGCAGAATTACATGTGCAGTGTTCTTGCAAACAGTACATCTGGCAGAGGAATGATGTGTGTGAGGCAAGAAGGAAATCTGGTTCAGCACAGCTACCCAGTACTGGTCAAACTTCTAGAGCCTAACATCGGGCAACTACCTACTATTTTTAGACATTTTAGTAGAGCACAGCTTTGGAAAAAAGTTTCCTAGTAACAATCATCTCGATCCCATGTGCACAAATAAAGCCGAAGGCAGCTTATGTTCCCAAAAGAGGATCAGGTACCGTCTCAGTCATACAGACAGTGTAGAGGTCACCAAGTTACAGCATACATGTGACATCGCCCCTAAAGATGGGTACTCCTGACTCAGAAACAATGCTCGAGGAAACAGTCTTGGGTGAGAAAATCTTAGAGAAGAGTAAGAGTCTGGGGGGTTCATGCATGGACTGGCCTGACAAATAGTAAAGCTCACCAGCATGTTAACTGCAGCGGTTCCCAGTCTTCTGGGAGGAAAACAGCTGTATACATCCCTTCCATTGAAGAGACAAGCCCGTGTCCCTAACATCTTTGATTTCCCTAGTACTTATCTGTGAGCACAAAGAACTCATGCCCTCTACATACATGGTTATGGTGAGACGGTACATACATGGTTATGGTGAGATGGTACGTAATCATGGTTCAGTAGATCCATGGAGTATCAACTCAATGATTCTATTTCATATTACTGAAATAATTTGGATAGAATATCCCAAACCGGCTGCATTCGCACACATCGAGACATTCTTTGGACAAGTGTGAAGACTACAGGCATTGTAGAGACACATTTCACCTTCAGACAGCTACACTTCATAATGTTTGTAGGTTAACAAAAATCTAAATGATTTGAGGGAGTGAGAACAATTACCTTCTGTGTAGCACTCAGTGAGCATGACCTCGTTCTGGCAGAGGATGTGGAAATGAACCAAATGCATCCACGTGTGAAAGTGTTTATAGCATTTGTAACAGTTTGCTTACAGAGGCTTCAACCATTCCCTGCCTTAATAAGAAAGACCCCTTTGAGGAGAAAAAAATAAAGAGGATTCTAACAGTCTGATGCAAAAAAAATCAGGCTCCAAGATATATGAAGGGATAGTTTACATTCAGGGCCAGTTTAAAGATGTGAACAGAACAAAAGATACCAGGGAGATGTACGCCCACTTCACTTGTGCCACAAACACCAAAATGTGCAGTTTGGTTTTGATTTTGTTACAGACATCATAGTTCAAAATAGCACAAAGGAATGAAGGAATGTGGAGTTTGTTGAGACAATGGTCTGAGAAAAAGTTACTACAACACTGAGACATCTCTGTCTCTTGGCAGAGCTGCAAGCATCATGGTACCTGGGAAGGGAAGCAGCAAGAAAAATCTTAGCACTCTTTAGCACAATTCTCTGTATTGGGGTATGTTTAATTGGCATGAAATGTTCAAGGCAGATGTTAGAAGGGAAACAACTGTAAAATATGGTTGGCTCATCAAGGCATCACTTGGATTTTATAATCTAAAGTGTTCAGGGCATATTGAAGTTGAGGTGTGATGCGGGAGAATTGTCTATATTCTGTCAATCATATTTTAATAAAACGCTGATTGGCCAGGCAGGCAGTATAGGCGGGAAAGCCAGACAGGAAGTAGAGGTGGAGCAAAGAGACTGGGAGTATTCTGGAAAGCAGGAAGCTCCCTCAGCAGTTCTGCCCAGACCACCGGAGAGGAAAGATGTAAGTTGCCCCACTGGAAAAGGTACTGAGCCATGTGGCTAACGTAGATAAGGATAATGGGGTAACATAAGTTATAAGAGCTAATAAGTAGCCTGACCTAATGGGCCAATCAGTTTATAAACTAATGTAGACTCCGTGTGATTTTCTTTGGGACTTGCTGGTTGTGGGGTACTGGGCGGGACAGAAACCCCAACAAGCCGGCCCCCATGCTACAGAGGTGCCTCATTCCAAAACTTAAATATTAGATTATTTTTTCTCCCTCATTCAAAATAATCACTGACAGTTAATTTATAAGTTTTTTTTTCTTTCCAAGAGAAGAACAACTCTACTAAACTCACTTGCTTACAGAAGAATCTTTATGAGAACAGTCTTAACTGTGCACACCTTGTGGCTAAATCATCTTGGAAATATTCCTCTTACTAGGGACTGCTTGTTTTTAACTTCTGGTGTGGTCAGGGTATAATATTTTCATAATTAAGAGTATTCCTGTTTATTGGGACTACAGAAATATAGCTCTTCTGAATGAACTTATATGACTGTCGTGTTTAAAGTACCATGATGTTTTCTAAAAAGTCACTACTTTAGATAGCTCAGTAGTAAGAGTTTAGCTCTATTTCTAAGCTTATAGCTAGGTTAATCTTGTTTATACTGATTACTTGATGAACACTGAAATAACAGGGTAATCAGCTTGGATATAGACACACCCAAGACAGCCCTCACCTGGAAATGCAAATTGCCAAAATCAGAACCGATGGCGTTGCTACTGGATCACTTATATTCTTGCTTGTTTGTCTCAGTCTCAGGGAGTTTGCTTAAGGTGCCCCTTATTTTCATTTTTATTTGTGGTCTTCATTGTTGTTGCCAGGAGACACCTAAAGTATATCAACAGTGCATACTTTTCCTTTGTAAATGTGGCAGCAGGTCCCCGTTTGCCACTGATTTTATTGTAGTCATGTGTGCTGCAGAAGTCATTCTCAGTATGCTCTTTGGCTGCAACTTATATTTTGAGACATGTCCCCACTTTGTCATGTGTACAGATTTGAATCTATTACAGTTGGCAGCAGTATTAAAAACGGTGACTAAGGGGTCCAGGATTACTCAGCAGTCCTTTCTAGAAATCCCATCTTCTGTTTCTGTCTTCCGCTGCTGAGGAGGCTTTACAGTTGTCTCAAAGTGAGTTCAGGTGGGAGTTCCCTGGAAATCCAGTCCCTTGATTTAGTTGTATTATCTAGTCTAGGATGGAGGGATTCATGCCCTATCTGTGTATAAGTTATATGCTGTCACAATTCAGCTTCCAGTTTGTTTTACTTTTGTAGGTAACTAGAGTCCTTCTGAACAATACACAGCAAATGTTATTAAATATTGAGCGGACCACTGAAGGACAGGATAAACAAAGAGAATACATTTTTGAGGATTTCAAATCAGTAGGTTGAGCAGAGCCTTTTGAGGCTCAATCTTTTGGGGTTGTATTTCTTTCATATTTTGATATTACCATCTACTCATTAAAAAAAAGCGAATTGGTGATCAGCAGAACTGTTTCAGAAAGCAAGCCACAGCTGTTCAGTGCCATGACTGGCAACTATTTAGATTTCTAATTTTTACATGCTTTGGAAAATTATATACCTACACACACAGTCCAAATAATTGCTAACAAACATTGCTTTAGGACTAGGAAAACATGGGAGGGAAAAGTATTGGTTTCAATGGGTGGTTAACTTAATGCCCACAGTATAGGGGTTGCTAAGGCTTAGTTACTTTGAATTTATTTTCCTTTATTATATTCTCTAATACAGAATCATATGGAACTGAGAACAGGTGAAATATTGTTTTCTTGATGTTTATATACTTTAGATTTAATGTAATGGTGCTAATCATCTAAAATAATAGGTAATCCAAATTTAATTTTAAAAAAATTAAAAATTCCTTCTTTCTTGAATACCTTTCTTCTAATACTTTTCCATTCCTTGTTCAGACATGCTGAGTATCTTGTTAGGTGTATGAATTACTATGCAACTGAAATTTTTTCTCAGATATTATCAGTCCTTATTTCAGGATAAATATGGTCTTACCTAGACTCTTAAGTAGATATGGTTCTAAAGATCTTTTTTTTTTTCAAGGTTTCTCTCAACTCTGTCAGTCTTTATGAGTTTTGTTTGTTCTAGAAAAACCTTTAAAGCAGATGAAGTCAAACTGCTGGAACATGATTATACAATTTAAAGATTAGTTTATGCTCCTCTTCCATTCTCCTCCCTTCTGCTGCATACCCTTCCGGCATTCTTATCATAAACTCCTCCAGGCAGAGAGAAATGAGCTATTAACATGACAGCGTTAGTGAGATGTGTGATGGTAGAGCTTGGAACTGTTGATGCTAAAAGATCTCTCCAATTCCCTGTAAGTCTACCTCTTACACAGGAGTTAGTGAGATATGTGATGCGAGAGGCTGGAACAGTTGATGGAAGAAGATCTCTCAGGCTGATTACAGATTCCACCTCCTTCCACTGACCAAATATAGGCTAGCTGGAAACCACCATGCCTCCCCTAGTTTTGTTTAAACTAGCAAATGCTTTATTCAAATAATCCATTAGCTTCCCAGCACAGCAGTCAGCATTGATTTTTTTTTTCCTTTCCAAGCTGGAATACTCATTTCTAAACAAGCTGTCTTGGCGCTCCTCCACCCCCTCAAACTCTTACCCTCTGTTTTCCCTCCAGGGCCCCATCACACTCAACATTCTTCTCCTTGGTGAAACACAGAATGAAGGACACAGAGACTTGTAGGTTTGGGATAGTGAGCTGCTCTAACCTGGCACCTTCTACTCCCAAAGAAAAACTGACTTCTATAAAGAGATCTCCTGATTGTACTGTTCGAACCAACCTAGAGATCTTCTGTGCGGCTCTGCAGTGTCAGCAGCTCCTTAGCTACACATGATTCCAAACACAATCCTTTTATAGTCTTGACCGAGAGCCAGCTTCTGCTTCCAGCTAGACCCAGTGACTGCTGCAGTTCAAGACAGCTCATTCTGTCCTAGAACTTTCTTTTCTATTCAGCTGACAGAAGCAGGGCTCTGGAATCCTTAAATATCCCAGGGAATATAATGACTCAGCTCACAACACTGAGTCTGGGGAGCAAGTCTCAGCATTGCTGGGCCCAGTACTTTGCTGTTCTGGTTTTGCAATTTTTTACAGGTGTACTAATCATAGCTCTCTAGAGGAACAGGACCAATGACATTATATATGATGTACGTGTGCACTTGTGTGTGCCTGTGCATGTGTGTGTGTGTGTGTGTAATAATTACATCAGCTTGAATATAGTAACAATAGCAGAACCATAAGAGAGCTAAGAACCCATTAATTACTTGGCCATTGATGCTGGTTGCCTCAGTAGTCCAAATCTGGTACTGGAAGCCAGAATGGTTCTTTGAGAGCTGCTGGATTCTAGTCCCATATGTGATCCTGGATACTCTGCATCTGATAACAGTCTAGGAGCAGCACCAGTCCCAACAGGTGCTGATTAATTCCTGGAAAGAGGGAAGGATGAGCAAGTAAAAGGTAAGATTTTCCATCTGTCTTATCATTGGTATCTGTGATGCTACCAGCAGTGCCACCTACAATCAGGGTAAATCTCTCCACATCAATCAATCAATCAATCAATCAATCAATCAATCAGGACTCTTCTGGCGAGGTTCTCTACTCAGTGATTCTAATTTGTGTGGCAAGTATCACTGAAACCAACTACAATAACAGGTGCATACATTATGAAGGTACCTGCCAAAGTCAACCAATGAATTTGGTTCTGGTTTAAATTAACCCTTACTGAATTTTTCTTCTTCTTACATGTTTGAGGGAAGTTTACCAGACTTAACTGGAGGAAAGCATATGCACTCTGTGACCAAAGACTCTTCTATATAACCCAACACTGCCCTGGGAACTGTTATCATTCCCAGATTATGAATTTGAAGCAC
Source organism: Myodes glareolus (assembly GCF_982192425.1). Taxonomy (NCBI): domain Eukaryota; kingdom Metazoa; phylum Chordata; class Mammalia; order Rodentia; family Cricetidae; genus Myodes; species Myodes glareolus. The sequence continues at coordinate 33,357,016 of NC_142039.1, forward strand.
AGATCAGGGTAGTATCCTGTGGTGAGGATGGTGATCTGGCCGCATTTTCAGAGCAAAGTCTTTGATTGAGACTGTGAGTGGTCCGGACTGTGAGTAATCATGTAAATGTGGTATTTCTTTACTGTGTTCTAATGTGTGTGCAACTTTCCATGATTTTCACAATGAACCCATAGTTCATGCCCTCTTTATTTGATGATGCTCTTATCTTTGCAGGTGTCATAAGGAGACCACATCTCTCTTTCTGGAGTTATGGAGCTTGTTAGGAGGCAGACATAATGCCACACCCTTGGAGCCTATAGATAAGCATATTACACTGCATCCTAGGTATGTTACAAAATGACCTTCCCTCTTTGCTTTGATCAGTTCTCTTAGACCAAGATTCTAGGGCTACATGCTAGCCTATCAGTACTGTGTGGATATAGCTGGGGGCATGGAGTCGAATGGCTCAGAAACTTTCATGCTACCCCTGGCAAAATGCCCTCTTGTCATGTTTCTGAGGTGGTGAGAAAGGAACAACCTAATTCTGAGTGTCTTTTACTCCATGGTATTTTGGGGTGGGGGTGGGACAGTGACCACCACTGTTTAGGATAAGCATGGTTGCTGGAAGAATAGGATTCAGGATGGAGCATCACAATAAACAAACAAACACATAGAATGAAGCTAACAAAATGGCTCAGATTATAAAAGTTTGATAATGGAACTTGTGGTGGCAGAAAAGAATCAACTCCTCAGAATTCTCCGAGCTCCATTTGCAGGTCATGGCACCCACACCTTTCCCCCAATAATAATAACAAATAAAAAAAGTCACAGCTCATTCAGTTCATAATTTAAAAATTGAAGCCAAGTGTTCAGTGAACTATAAGCACATGTTTCTGTTTTTTCAAAGCATATGTTTTTCAGAATTTTAAGGTTGTGTGCTATGATGGGTCAAGACTTCCATCAGGGAGAAATAGAAATTATCCTGATGCATTTGTTTCTATGTACGTCGTGTTGCTTGAACAACGAGGTAATTATTGTCGTAATGAAAGTTTTCTTCCTTTTCCATTGGAATATATTCTTTGTACGTAGTGTTAAACTGCATACAGGCAATTTCTTTTAAGAATATCATATACTTTGTTTATATTTGTCAAGTTCCTGTTTTCTCTCTCTAGCACCACAATTCCTTCTAGCCTGGATAGTCTCCTTCCCCCTGTCTCCCTTCTGCTTCTATATCATGAATTTGTATTTCTGTAAAGGATTTTCAGACCCATAATTAAGAGAAAGCACATGGTATTTGTCTCTATAGTTTGATTTTCTTAATATGATTATTTCTGTAGTATTTATTTTCAAACAGAACATACCCACTGTCTGTATTCATCTATCTGTTGACAAACACCTATGCTGATTCAGCAACGAGGCTCATAATGCTGCAGGTAGCTTGGCTGTGCAGCCTCTCTGTGGTATGTTGGTCTGGAGTCTGTTGGGTATAAACAAGACAAATGGAGTTCTGTGGTTATGTTTTTGAGGACCCTCCGTGTTTATTTCCAGGGTGATGGCACAGGTTTATAGTCCCATCAGCAGTATGTAAAAGTTCTCTTTCTTCTACACACTCACCAATATTTAGCATTGCTTCTTTTTCTAATGATAGCCATCCTGACTGGGATGATAAAAAAATTCAATGTTTTAATTTGCATTTTCCTAGTCTCTGAGGATAGTGCATCTTTTATTACATAATCATTATATTTCATTTTTTGATAATTGTCTGTTCCTTTTCACTAACCTATTTATTAATTAGGTTTTTAGGTATTTAGTTTTGAGAGTGTTTTATATAGTCTAGATACTAATCCTATTTCCAAGGTATAGTTATCAAATGTTGTCTGCCATTCTGTAATCTTAATTTACTCAATTAATTGTATGATTGCATGTGCAGACGGTTTCTAATGTCATGTAATTTTATTTGTCAATTTCCTGAGTTACTAGACTGTTTCAGAAAGCCCTTCCTTACATCTGTATCTTTACATGTTTACATGTAACATTTCAGAGTTTCAAGTCTTACTTTAAGTATTTAATCCACTTTGAACTGACTTTTGTATGAGATGAGAAATATAAATCTAGCTTTGTTCTTCTACATACCAGTATTCATTTTCCTAGTAACATTCATTTAAGAGGCTATCTTTTCTTTAATGTATGTTTTTAGCATGCTTGTTAAAAATTACACCAGTGTAGGTATAATCTCATGTCTTCCATTCTATTTCATTCATCTACATGTCTGTATTTTTGTCAGTACTGTGCGGCTTTTGTTACTATGACTCTATTGTATAAACCGAAGTCAGGCATTATGGTAACTCCAGTATTGGCCCCTATTCCCAGTTTCCCAACCAATCCAGAATCATTTTGGCTATCCAGAGTATTTTGTGCTTCCATATGTATTTTAGATTGTCTTTCTCTCTCTGTGGAGAATGTCATTGGAATTTTAATGGGGGTTATATTGAACCCATTGTTCTTTTTTTAATAATACATACATTTTTACTGTTGGTGTCAAACTAAGACCATGTCAGATGGTGTTTACATTTTCTGGTGTCTTTTTTTTTAAATCTTCCTTCATCTAGGTTTTAAAATTGTCATCTTTTACTTCCATTGTTATATTTAACCCTAGTTTTTTTTATTTAAAAAAAACTATTTTGAACGGAATTATTTTCGGATTTTGTTCTTTTCAGGTTTTAATTGATATAGAAAAATATATTGACCTTCTAAAATTGATTTTGTACCCTGCTACTTTTAACATGTTTCTTCATCCTAAGAGATTTCTGGTGAGGTCTTCAGGGTCTCTGAAGTACAGGATCTTATGATCAGCAGGTGGGGATGGTTTGATTTCATCTGTTCTGATTTGTTTTTCTTTCATTTATGTCTCTCATCTCATCGTCTTGTCTATAGCTAAAACTTGAAGCATTATAAAGAATAAGACTAGAAAGAATGGACACCCAGGCTAGAAGCTGTCCAAGGTAGAACCCCCCTGTCACTTATGAGAGAGCTGGAGCCAGCAGTCATAGGCGGTGGAGAGCTGGTTCCATCCCTCATGGAAGAGTTAACCCTGTCCCTGCTCCAGACATACTAAGGCTCTCCTCAACTGATAGCTTCTGGTGCAGATGCAGGCAAAGGAAAACTCATTCCCCTTCAGGGACCTGAATACTAGAAATATGACTGTGTTCCAGTGAATATATGGACAACATGAAGTGGACTTTTTTGTAGGGGTGGGTGTATGGGTGAGGGGGAGGATGTAGAAAGATTGGGAGGTGAGCGGGATGTGGTGCATGATGTGAGACTCCCATATAATCAATAATTTTTTGGAGGGGGAATGGACACCATTGCCTCTGTTGACTTTAGTAGAAATATTTTGAACTCAGCTAGTTAATATAATGGTAGCTATGAGTTTGTAACATACAGCTTTTATGGTGAAGGATGATCCTTCCAATCTTATTTTCTTTAGAGACTTTCTATGAAGGGATGTTGGACTTTATCAAATGCCCTTTATGTGTTTGTTGAGAAGATCAATTGATTGATTATTATTGTGATGTATTATATTTATTCAATTACATCTTGCATTACTGTATGTTTTGCTGTGATAAAAACAGAGGGATTTATGGAAGTTTACTGTGTTTATGCTTCCAGAGTGAGAGTACATAATGTTAAAGAAACAAGATCGATAGAAGTCACATCCATTTTCAGCTACAAGCCCAAAACAGAGGAGTGAATTGGAAGTGGGTCGAAGTGGATATAAAAGCTCAAAGCCCGCCCCAATGATGTGCTTCCTCCAGCAAATATTTATTTCCTAAGGGTTCCAAATTCTCACCATGCAGTACTACCAAATGGAAACCAAATGTTGAAATACCAAAGGGGAAACTTTCTTAGTCAAACTATCACACATGGTAAGACATTTTTTTCTTTTCTGGAATGAAGTCCAATTGGCCATGGTGAGAGATTTTTTAAAAATCTTTAGCTTAATTTTTAAAAATTACTTTATTGAGAATATTCTAATACATGTTTATCAGAGAAATTGTCCTAGAATTTGTACTTGTATGTTTTTGATATTAATTTAATACCGGATTTGAAAAATGGAAAATGAGTTTGGCAGTATTCCTTCCCTTTCTAATGTAAACTAAGTGTATTATGAAAAGTTTTTGTTTCCATTCCTCTCTATGGTTGAATTGATCCATGAATCCATCTCAGCCCCGGGCTTCTTTCTTTCTTTTTTGTTGGAAATCGTTTGCGACTGCTTTAGTCTCACTGCTTCTTGTAGATCTATTTAAGTAGTATATATTTGAGTATTTTAATTGTATTATCTCAAGTTTCTAGAAATGTATACATTTTAATATTTTGTAATTTACTAGAATTTACATTTTAAAGTAGTTCTTAATAATTCTCTGGATTTGTTTGGTATCTGTTCTAATTCCTCCTTTTCATCTCTAACTTTATTTAGATTTAGTCTCCTTTTCTTTGTGATAATTCATCTAATAGTTTTTTGATCTTGTTTATCTTTTCATTAATTCTTTGAATTCTTTTTGTGTTTGTGTATTTTTATTATTTATAAATAATAAAAATTATTATCTTTATTTATTATTTCATTCCTTCTGTTGATTTGGGTTTAGCTTGTTCTAATTTGTCTTAGACTTTGGTGTAGCAACAAGTTATTTATTTCATATTTGTCTGAATTTTTAAAACATTATCTTTTTGGATAATTTTTCACACAAAATCACTTACATCATCTTCACCCTATCCTCTAAAGCTTCCAAATTCCTCCTATGTTCCCTAAATCCTAATTTATGACCTCCTATTCTTTAATTAGTGTTACATACATCTATGGTCTTTCTTTCTTTCTCTCTCTCTCTCTTTCATCTATCTCCATCCTGCTGGTTCATTTAGTCTTGTTCATATATACTTATATTTGATGTTGACCTCTTGGGATTAGATAACCTATCAGAGGGCTCACCCCTGGAGAAGAATGATACTTCGTCTTATGCAACCAATAATTGCCTATAACTCTTCATCTACAGATGAGGGCTCCCTGAGATTTTCCTCATTTAAGCTGGCATATCAGCTAATTCCATTATGCACATTTTGTTTAGAAAGGCACATTATTAACTTTCACTGGTACAATTTCTTGTCATATCTTGTAGCAGACATCCTGATCTTCTGATTCTTACAACTCTATCCCATCTGTGACACTATCCGAATCTTAGGTTTTCAGCTTGTTCTGTAGATGTATCAAGTGACTGGGCATAGGACACTCATTTTTTTCTGTATTTTGACCAGTTATGGATTTCTGTGAGAGTTACCATCTGGTGCAAAAAGATTTTCTTTTGATGGGAGTTGCTACTTTTATCTGTGTGGATATAAAAATAGGTATTTAGAATGGTGGGAATTATACTGGTTTAGGAAATTGGCAGTATTAGGTTCTCCTATAGGGTCCATAACCTCACCATCTACAGGTAGTTGGCTACATTTATGACTCTAGGCATTAATTTCATCCTATTGAATAGGATCAAAGTCTAATTAGGTGGCCATTGCTACCTCCAACATAAAAGTCTTAGACAGATATTTTCATGCATATCAGTGTTGTGTATCAGGTGGTAGGGTTTTTAATTGCTTTCCTATGTTGGCAGCTTGCATAGCATCTTCTAATGCTATGAAAGCTAGCTACTCTTAAAGGAAGAAGCCTTCAGATTAGTTCCACCACATTGCCTCTAAGTCCTGTATCCAAACTATGTTGTCACTTCAACCTTAGGATTTTACCCTCAATTTCTGAAAGATAACCATGGGAAAGAACAATAGCCTAATATGTTTTGAGAATCTATTTTATTCCTTTGACCGACAACTCAGAGGCAGGTTTCCCACATGTGGTGCTTGGGATTTTGTCAGATAGTTAGTGGCTCTTGGGAAAAACATTATTACCCCAAGTGATGTGACTTTATTGATATTGTTACATTGTTACATCTGTGTTTTTAAGGGAACAGAAAGCATTGTTTCCCTATGGCTTTTCCCATCATCCTTGGCGTTCTTTATCCTTCCTCTTCTCCTTCTTCAGATAATGTGTCCTCCAAATACTTTCCGCATTCCACTCTTTTTTTTTCAAAGTTTATTAAAATATAAACGTTTCCATTTTCGCCCCTCCTCCCAACACCCTCCCACTCCCCCCACTCCCTCTCCTCTTCCCTCTCCATCCCTAAGAGCAGTCAGGGTTTCCTGCCCTGTGGGAAGTTCAAGTTCCTCCCCCCTCCCTCCAGGTCCAGGAAGGTGAGTATCCAAACAGACTGGATCCCAAAAATCCAGTATATGCAGAGGAAACAAGTCCCAGTGTCATTGTTAATGGCTTTTCAGAAAGACTTCGGGCCAGCCACATTCAGAGAATCCAGCCTCCTCCAGAGAATCTGGTTGGATCAAGCGCTCCTTCAGTCCCAGTCAACTGGCCTTGGTGAACTCTCATTAGATCAGTCCCCTTGTATCAGTGGGTGATCGCTCCCCTTGCCGTTCTGATTTGCTTTTTCACGTTCTTCCTCCTTCTGTTCCTCCTTTGGACCTTGGGGGGCTCAGTCCGGTGCTCCAATGTGGGTCTCCGTCTGCATCGCCATCCATCGCCGGATGAAGGTTCCCTCTGATCTTGCCCTCCCTGCTCACGTTCTTCTTCCTGCTGCTTCTCGGTTGAACCTAGGGAGTTAAGTCCAGTGTTCCAACGTGGGACCCCATCTCTATCTCCATCTATTCCCAGATGAAGGATCTATGGTGATAAGCAAAATATTCATCAGTATGGTTATGGGCCAAGGCCAGTTCAGGCACCCTCTCCTCTGCTGCCCAGGAAACAATCTGGGGATCTCTCCTTGGACCTGGGATCCCATTTACAATCAAGTCTCTAGTAAACCCTAAACTGACTTCCATAGTTGAGATATATTCTTCCCTGAACCCATTTCTATCCTTCCTCCCTCCCCCTCTCCCAGTCCTCCGAGCATTTCCCATTCCTCCCCTGCTCCCTTCTCTCTAACCTCCTACCCTTCCAACTACCCTCCCAACCCCCCATGCACCCTTGGTTACCTGGAACTCTTGTCTATTTCCAATCTTCAGGAGGAAAACTACCTGAATTTTCTTCAGGTTCACCGTCTTATTTAGCTTCTCTAGGATCACGAATAATAGGCTCAAAGACCTTTAATTATGGCTAGAATCCACTTATGAGTGAATACATACCTTATTCCTCTTTTTGGGTCTGGCTTACTTGACTCAGTAAAACGTTTTCTTTTTCTTTTTCTTTTTTCTTTTTCTTTTTCTTTCTTTCTTTATTTATTTAATTAATTTTTACTGGGAACCCCTCAAGAATCAAGTCTCTTGCAAACCCTAGAATGGCTCTCTTAGTTGCGATATAAACTTCCCTGCTCCCATAACCATCCTTCCTCCCTCCCCCCTCCCATTCCCCCAAGCCATCCCCAATTCTCGCCCTCTCCCCTCACCCTAACCATCTTCCCTTACTTCCACCCCCCACCCCCCATGCACCCGACTTTGCTTGGCAATCTTGCCTAGTTCTATTATCCAGGAGGATAACTATATAAATTTTCTTCAGGTTCACCTTCTAATCTATCTTCTCTAGGATCACTAATTATAGACCCAAAGACCTTTAACTATGGCTAGAATCCACTTATGAGTGAGTACATACCATATTCCTCTTTTTGGGTCTGGGTTACCTCACTCAGTAAAGCGTTTTCAATTTCCATCCATTTGCACGCAAAATTCAAGATGTCATTGTTCTTTACCACTGAGTAAAACTCTAATGTGTATATGTTCCACACCTTCTTTAACCATTCTTCTATTGAGGGGCACCTAGGTTGTTTCCATGTTCTGGCTATTACAAATAGTGCAGCTATGAACATAGTTGAACAAATACTTTTGTAGTATGATAGGGCATCTCTTGGGTATATTCCCAAGAGTGGAATTGCTGGGTCCTGAGGGAGGTTGACTCCCAGTTTCCTGAGAAACGGCCACACTGATTTCCACAGTGGCTGCACAAGTTTGCATTCCCACCAACAATGGATGAGTGTTCCCCTCATTCCACATCCTCTCCACCGCATTCCACTCTTAATAGCATATGTGTCCTACCATCTTCCTTCTCACTCATGTTCCTGTTTTGTGTTCATGGTTTCTCAAGTTACTGCAGGTTGCATACTCACATCTAAACATGTGGACCTAAGAACCGCAAATAAGAAAGAACATGTGGCATTTGTCTTTCTGGGTCTGGGCTCCGTTCCCACTATAATGTTTGTAATTCCATCCATTTACCTGCATATTTTCTGATTTTAGTTTTATTTACAGCTGAATAGAATCACATTGCGTGTGTGTACATTTCAATATCTATTCATCACCTGGAGGGCATTTAGTTTTTTTCCATTTTCTCACTCATCTGAAGAGTGTGCCCATGAACATGACTGAGCAAGCCTTTGAGGAATAAGACGTTGAGGTCTTTAGGCACACATTAAGCAGTGGCATGACTGAGTCTTATGGGAGTTCTACTCTTAGCTTTTTCAGAATGCTTCACATGAATTTGCACAGTGGCTGTCCCAGTTTGCAGTTCTACTTTCCCCCACATCTTCACCCTCATTTGTTTTCCTAATTTATAGCTCTACATGTTCCTCTCAGGAGCATTTTCATTGTCTACCATAGGATCTGGCATGTTTTAAATTCAGTTCTAGGGATTTTTTTTAGTCACTTTCCTCCCACAAGTTTCCTCAGTGAGCCTTCATCATCACATCACGTGTTTTTCTTTTTTTTCTTTTTTCTTTTTTTCCTTATTTATTTATTTAAAGAATTTACACTTCCTCCCCTCCTCCCAATACCCTCCCACTCCCCCCAATCCTTCTCCTCCTCCCTCACCATTCCCAAGAGCAGTCAGGGTTTCCTGCCCTGTGGGAAGTCCAAGTTCCTCCCCTCTCCCTCCAGGTCCAGGAGGGTGAGCATCCAAACAGGCCAGGATCCCCAAAAGTTAGTCCATGCAGACAAAACAAGACCCAGTGCCATTGTCAATGGCTTCTCTGTCAGCCCCCATGTCAGCCACATTCAGAGAATCTGGTTTGATCACATGCTCGTTCAGTCCCAGTCCAGCTGGCCTTGGTGAGCTCTCATTAGATCAGTCCCCTTGTATCAGTGGGTGAACGCACCCTTCGCGGTCCTGACTTCCTTTTTCATGTTCTCCTTCCTTCTGCTCTTCATTTGGACCTTGGGGGCTCAGTCCAGTGCTCCAATGTGGGTCTCCGTCTCTATCTCCATCCATCGTAGGATGAAGGCCCCCTCTGATTTTGCTTTCCTTGCTCACGATCTCCCTCCCTCTGCTTCTCATTTGGACCTAGGGAGTTAAGTCCAGTGTTCCAATATGTGTCTCTGTCTCTGTCTCCATCCATCGCCATATGAAGGTTCTGTGGTGACATGCAAAATATTCATCAGTATGGTTATGGGCCAAGGCCAGTTGAGGCACCCTCTCCTCTGCTGCCCAGGAAACAATCTGGGGACCTCTCCTTGGGCCTGGGAACCCCTCCAGAATCAAGTCTCTTGCAAACCCTAAAATGGCTCCCTTAGTTGAGATATCAACTTCCCTGCTCTCATAACCATCCTTCTTCCCTCCCCCTCTCCCATTCCCCCAAGCCATCCCCAATCCTCCCCCTCTCCCCTCTCCCTAACCATTTCCCCTTACTTCCACCCCCCACCCCCCATGCACCCAAGTTTGCCTGGCAATCTTGTCTACTTCTAATATCCAGGAGGATAACTACATGATTTTCTTCAGGTTCACCTTCTTATTTAGCTTCTCTAGGATCACGAATTATAGACTCAAAGACCTTTAACTATGGCTAGAATCCACTTATGAGTGAGTACATACCATATTCCTCTTTTTGGGTCTGGGTTACCTTACTCAGTAAAGCGTTTTCTATTTCTATCCATTTGCATGCAAAATTCAAGATGTCATTGGTTTTTACCGCTGAGTAAAACTCTAATGTGTATATGTTCCACACCTTCTTTAACCATTCTTCTATTGAGGGGCACCTAGGTTGTTTCCATGTTCTGGCTATTACAAAGAGTGCAGCTATGAACATAGTTGAACAAATGCTTTTGTAGTATGATAGGGCATCTCTTGGGTATATTCCCAAGAGTGGAATTGCTGGGTCCTGAGAGAGGTTGACTCCCAGTTTCCTGAGAAACGGCCACACTGATTTCCACAGTGGCTGCACAAGTTTGCATTCCCACCAACAATGGATGAGTGTTCCCCTCACTCCACATCCTCTCCAGCATAGGCTATCATTGGTGTTTTTGAATTTAGCTATTCTGACAAGTGTAAGATGGTATCTCAAAGTTGTTTTGATTTGCATTTCCCTGATCGCTAAGGAGGTTGAGCATGACCTTAAGTGTCTTTTGGCCATTCGAAGTTCATCTGTTGTGAATTCTCTGTTCAGTTCAGTACCCCATTTTTTAATTGGGTTAATTAAAGTTTTAGTGTCTAGTTTCATGAGTTCTTTGTATATTTTGGAAATCAGACCTTTGTCTGATGTGGGGTTGGTGAAGATCTTCTCCCAGTCCGAAGGTAGCTTTTTTGTCTTACTGACAGTGTCCTTTGCTTTACAGAAGCTTCTCAGTTTCAGGAGGTCCCATTTATTCATTGTTTCTCTTATTGTCTGTGCTACTGGGGTTCTACTTAGGAAGTGGTCTCCTGTGCCTATATCTTGTAGACTACTTCCCACTTTATCTTCTATCAGGTTCAAAGTGGACAGATTAATGTCAAACTTCTTCACAGACCTTGAGAGAACAATAATCAAGTTTATATGGCAAAACAAAAAACCCAGGATAGCCAAAACAATCTCATACAATAAAGGAACTTCTGGAGGCATTACCATCCCTGACTTTAAACTCTATTACAGAGCTACAGTATTGAAAACAGCTTGGTATTGGCATAAGAACAGAGAAATCGACCTATGGAATCGAACAGAAGACCCGGATATTAACCCACAAACCTATGAACACCTGATTTTTGACAAGGGAGTTAAAGGTATACAATGGAAGAAGGAAAGCATTTTTAACAAATGGTGCTGACATAACTGGATGTCAACCTGTAGAAGGATAAAAGTAGATCCATATATATCACCATGCACAAAACTCAAGTCCAAATGGATTGAAGACATCATGTGTTTTTCAATCTCCACGAGTTTATGCATATTCTGTGGTTTCTCGTAGCCTTGATTTGTACTTTTAGTTTATTATGGTCAGATAAAATATAAGAATTTTTTCTAATTTTCTTGTTTGGAGACTTGCTTTGTGTCATAAAATGTACTGTACTTTAGAGATAGCTCTGGAACTTCTGAGAAGAATATGTATGTTGTAGCATTTAGGGCAAATATTCTGTAACTGTCTGTTTTTTATTTTTTTGTAGTGTCATTGGCTTACAATATCTTCTTTTATTTGTTAAAAAGCACAAAATTTTATTCGGAAGAATAAGGTGCTAATATTGGAGGTAATGAATCAGTAGTACTTCTGAGTGACCACAGACAGTAGGTCCTGTATGGTTTAATTTTATTTTTGAAATTATAATGTAATTACTACATTTCTCCCTTCTCTTTCCTCCTTCCAAATCATTTTTTATACCTGTCTCCATGTCCTTCAAATTCATGATTCCCTTTAAAAACTAATTGCTTTTGCATGTATACATTTGTATATAAACATATATATTCCTAAGTAGAACCTGATCAGTTCATATAATGATACCTATATTTAAGTTTTCAGGTCTTACCATTTGGCACTGAACAACCACTTGGTAAACATTTCTCTGGAGAAGAACACTTTGCCTTGCCCATTTCCACATTTTCTCACATGCCTGTAGGTTTTTGTGTAGTGCTAAGACATCATGGGCTTTTCCTTGTCCACTTTGCCAGGTCCATTGGTTCATTGTTAAGTTCATATTTGGGAAGTTATGGTGATGATACTTTAGTAGTACAGTTTCTGATGTTACTAGGAGATATATTCTTATCTTAGATCTTATAGTCTTTATTGGCCCCTCTTCCCCAGGGTTCTTTAAGCCTCAGGTGCAGGAGTGTTTTGGAGATGTTTCGGGGGTTGTCATCTAAAACTATCATTTTGACTGGTTGTGGTTTTCTGTAGTGGTCTCTGTCTATTGCAAAGAGAAGTTTCCTTGATGAGGGGTGAAGACTACATTTGTTTATGAGTATAAGAACAAATGTTTATAGATTTCTGTTAGGGATTATGCTGGCTTAGCAATTAAATGTTGTAGATTCTCCTCCAATAACTTCATTAGGGCTGAGAATTAGCTAGGTTTCTTATACCAGTCTGATTTACATCTTATTGAGTGGCTCTTAAGTTCAATTAGAGAGTCATTGGTCACTGCAAAAGTATGTGTGCCACTACTGTACCAGTAGGGTTATGGTACCATCCAGTTAATGTCATTGTTAATAGGCATAATAGCTGGGTAGGACTAGGGGTTCCTTCCCTCCTTTGGAAGCTTGCATGGTGACTTTTGGGACCATGAAGCTAGTCCTCAAATAATGGAAACTCAGGTTAAGTTTAGGGGATCCCTGGTCCCTGTTTCTGAAGTACATAGTGTCTTCTGCAATAGGGCTTTATTTTCCACCTCTGTGGACTAACCAAGGCCAACAGCAATAGCTTGTGTATTTTGGCAGGTGTGTGGGACAGTCCTGACCAACAACTCAAAAAAAAGGCTTTTCATGTCTGATACATACATAACAAAAAGGCTTTTGTTAGGTGATCTTTGCCTCTTTGAGGGAGCACCATCATCCCAAATGAAAAAAGTTCACTCAAACCATGTGTGTATATTTGTACATAGAACTATGTGTATTCTAGGTTATTTTGGTAAATTAATAGTATGATTCTTTTTCAGATATCCCAACTGTTCCTTTACTCTCCTCTCACCTTCCTTTGTATTTACTTCACTGATGTGGATTCCCGTGTGTATGCTGTGAATACCATTGGTGAATAAATAAACTGCCTTGGGCTGTTGATAGGGCAGGGTAGAGCTAGGTGGGAAAAACTAAACTGAATGCTGGGAGAAAGGAGGTGGAGTCACGGAGAAACCATGTAGCCCCATTGGAGCTGGATGGAACTTTACCCAGTAAGCCCCAGCCAAGTGGCGATACTCAGATTACTAGAAATGGGTTAAATTAAGAAGTAAGAGTTAACCAATAAGAAACTAGAGCTAATGGGCCAAGCAGTGATTTAATTAATACAGTTTCTGTGTGATTATTTTGGGTCTGAGCAGCCGGAAACAAACAAACGGCCTCCTGCAACACTTCCCTACCCTTCCCTAAAGAGTCCCTATTTTCCATTTCCACTACCAGACCACTTGTACTATCCCCCCATTTCTTTTGTATTTATACACCTCCTGCTCCCTAAGGAGCCTCTCTTTCCCATTTTTCTGATCAGATCACTTACACCCTGCTATTCTCTCTATCGTTCCACAAGCTTCTTATCCTGGCAATGGCCCCATTTTTTTTTTCTGGTTTCTGAAGTAACTACAAGCTATGTACTCACATCTGAAGATTTGGAGATAGGAGTCTCAGGTAAGAGAGAACATGTGACTTTAGTCTGTCTGAGTCTGGATTTCATCTTTCTTTACAGCTGAAAATATTCCATAGTATATACGACCACATTTTCATTATCCATTTGTTGCTTGTAGGACACTTAAGTTGTTTCCATTTCCTACCTATTGTTAATAGAGATGCAATGAATGTTGCCGAGAAAGCAAGTGTAGAGTAATTTAGAATACCTTTTCTCATTCTTTTACCCTAAAGTTATGTTTGAGTCACCATTGAGGCAGTAAAAGTTTTGCCCTATTAAGTCAATCTACTAGTCTATTCACTTGATTGGAGAAGTCAGACAATTAACAGTCAGAGTTATTACTGAAAAGTGTACATTAATTCCTGCTATTTTGCTTTATTAGTACTTTTCTAACTGTAGGTTGCTTGTTTACTGTCACAGTGCCATCTATTCTTTCTAATGGACTCTTGGGCGTGCTCTCTGAGAGCACTAATCAATAACAACAGCAAAGGGGCTAGAGAGATGGACCAATGGTTAAGCACATTTACTCGTTTTATAGAGGACTTGAGCTGGGTTCCCAGCTCTCATCTCAGGTGGCTCCTACTTCAAGAAATCCATTGTCTCTGGGTACTGTGGGCATCTGACCTCACCTGTATAAGACCAGTACACAGTTGCATACACATACATAATTTGAACTAGAAGAGGGAAAACAAAGCATGACAAAGCTCCTCAACAAAGCTGACATTAGATATCAAATAAGAAAAACACAAAAACAAAGGAAAGAGAATTGAATCAGGCTTGTCTCTTGTCTGGATGCTGGTTTCAACTTCTATCCCCGGGTGCTCTTTTATAGGTTGGGTCACTGATGCTGGTCATGCCTCTGAGAATTTCTTCTCGAAGCTGCAACATGTGAGTGCAATCTGCATCTATGTGTTCCATTCCAGACTATGGTTCAGGCCAGAGTCAACCTTGTTGAACACCACCTAGTTCTTAATCAGCGTTCTGAGCCTGAGTAAAAGTACTCAGTGTTCCAGGTTTCAGAGTATCATTCCTTATGACGCTTAATCTGGGTTTCCAGAGCATGTGATTCAGGGAGAGACTTTTGACTCTAGGATCATAAACTGGTTGATTCAAGAGGGGTCTTTTGAAAACAGTTTTCCTTGTGCCTTTTCCCTTTGTTGCTGTGCATGCTTTCTCTCCCTTTTACTCCCTTCATCCTTGCTCCTTGAAATGTCTGTTACTAAAAGTGTAGTGTGCATGTTTTCTGAGATTCTCTCTTAAGCTATGGGTCTCACCTTCCCCAGTTAGATTCTCATTGGGAGAAGAAGGCTCTCTAATTGGAGCTAATGTCTTAGGAACAGGTTCTGGATTCTACACCTTTCTCTTCTACTTTACAAAGTTTCCTATTATTAACTTTACCACGGAAACTATTTTTTTTCACCTGACACCACATCTTAGGATGGCTACTTGACAGTGATCCCTAGTTTACCCCACAGAGGTCCCAACAGTCCACGTACAGGTATTGTCTGTCATTTCTACAGTAAAATTTCCCCTTTCAATTGAAGTGTTGCTTTGGTAAATATCTTTAGCCTGGTTTATTATTTACTTTTCTTGTTGCTATGACCAAATGCTTGCTACAAGCAACTTGGGGGAGCTAAGGAATAGTTTGGATCATAGTTAAATGGGAACAATTCACCATAGCTAGAAGGGCAGAGCAGTAGGAGCATGAGGTAGTTGGACACATCACATCTGCAGTCTTGAACAGAGGATGAATAGGAGGAAGTGGGTCTGAGCTACAAAACTTCAAGGCCCACCACAGTGACCCACTTCCTCCAGTGAAGCTCTGCCTCCTAAAGGTAATACAACCTTTCCAAACAAATAGATGCAAATGAAGCATCCAAATATATGACTCTATGAGGGGCACTTCACACCCAAAACACTGTGCCTTGTAGCATGTGAAACTAGAATTTACTGATAAAAGTCTAAGCATTTTTATCATGTCTCTTCTCAGCAAGGTAAAGAACCGAGCTAAAAGGAAGCTGAACAGCTTTTGTGTGAGTCAGACAAGAATGGGTATCTACTCCCTCCAGTTTTCTTCGAGCATCTAATGAGAAGTACATTCCAGGTGCAGTGTCGGGCACTGGAAAAATACTTACCTTGTTGTAGGACACTGGGGAGTTGAAGGAAGAAGCTAGGAATGGGAAGAGACTAAAAGCAGAGTCAAGAGAACAAGGTGCACCTGTGTTCCAGATGTAGACAATGAACAAATGTTGAGTTAAAAGAATGGGCGTTGAACAAGAAGTGCTGACATTGGGAAAATAATAAATGCCCCAAAGTTTCAGCACCATAGAAGAGCTCTAACATGTCACTGCCAGGGTTTCATTCTCCATATACTTTATGCTTCGTGTCAGCTATAGGATCATTCTGTTCCTGAGACTGGAAAATTGCTGACTGATTACTTTCTGGCCAGATTCTTTTTGCTACATACAAACTCTTGTAATTAAAACCAGGTTTCCTGTTACAGTTTGCTTTCTATTCAGGTAGCATGTGGCCATCTGGAACAAGCATGTTGAGTTGAGTCAAATTTCCCACCCAGATAGTATGTCTTTGTGCTTCTCACAGTGTTGAAGGGGAAACTACGACGTAGCTGCAGCTATCTTAGCAATTTTATTTTGCACAGGAAGATTTAATTAACTTCTTGAGAGAATAGACTTGGAGCTTCTGTGCTGCTTCCTGAGTGTGAGAAAGAAAAATAAGGAGCCTTCTAAGTACCATGGGGAAGGATAATTGAGCAAGTCAGAATGTCTGTTAAGCCCACTTGAGTCATGATATCTGTTAGTTCTTTTGTTTCTCTGTTAGGTTTTTGTCCGGTTGACCTGTCCATTGGGGAGAGTGGGGTGTTGAAATCTCCTACTATTAATGTGTGGGGTTTGATGTGCAATTAAAGTTTTAAGAACATTTCTTTAACATATGTGGGTGCTCTTGTATTTGGGGCATAGATGTTCAGGATTGAGACTTCATCTTGATGGATTGTTCCTGTTATGAGTATAAAGTGTCTATCTCCATCTCTTTTGATTGATTTTAGTTTGAAGTCTATTTTGTTAGATATTAGAATGGCTAGACCCACTTGTTTCTTAGCTTCAGTTGATTGGAAAATCTTGTCCCAACCCTTTACTCTGAGGTAATGTCTGTCTTTGAGATTGAGGTATTTTTTTTTGTATACAGCAGAAGGCTGGATCCTGTTTTCATATCCATTCTCTTAGTCTGTGTCTTTTTATAGGTGAATTGAGCCCATTGATATTAAAAGATAGTAATGATCAGTGATCGTTAATTCCTGTTATTTTTCGGTGGTAATGTGTGTGTTTCCCTTCTTTGGGTTTGTTGGTGTGAGGTTATCTGTTGCCTGTATTTTTATGGGTGCAGTTAGCTTCCTTGGGTTGGGGTTTTCCTTCTAGTACTTTCTTTAGGACTGAGTTTGTGGATAGGTATTATTTAAATCTGGTTTTGTCATGGAATGTCTTGTTTTCTCCATTGATGGTGATTGAAAGCTTTGCTGGGTATAGTAGTCTGAGCTTGCATCTGTGGTCTCTTAGTGTCTGCAGCAATCTGTCCAGAACCTTCTGGCTTTCATGATTTCCATTAAGAAATCATGGTGTAATTCTGATAGGCCTATCTTCAGATGTTACTTGACCTTTCTCTTTTGCAGTTCTTAATATTCTTTCTTTATTCTGTATGTTTTGTGTTTTGATTATTATATGGCAAGAGGAGTTTTTTTTTGGATCCAGTCTATTTGATGTTCTGTAAGCTTCTTGTACCTTCATAGTGATGTTGTTCTTTAGGGTCAGAAAGTTTTCTTCTATGATTTTGTTGAATATATTTTTTGTATCTTTGAGCTGGAATTCTTCTCCTTCTATCCCTATTCTTCTTAGTTTTGGTCTTTTCATGGTACACCAAATTTCATGGATGTTTTGTGTTAAGAATCTGTTGGATATAATGTTTTCTTTGACCTATAAATCTATTTCCTCTATAGTATCTTCAACTCCTGAGATTCTCTCTTCCATCTCTTTATTCTGTTGGTTATGCCTGCCTTTGTAGTTTCTGTTTTTTTACACATATTTTCCATATCTAGTATTCCCTCAGTTTGTGTTTTCTTTATTGCCTCTATTTCAGACTTCAAGTCTTGAACTGTTTGCTTCACCTGTTTGATTGTATTTTCTTGGTTTTCTTTGAGAGATTTATTAATTTCTTCTATTTTTTTCCCTCCATTTCTTTAAGAAAGTTTTTCATTTCCTCTTTAAGGATCTCCAACATCTTCATAAAGTTATGTTTAAATTGTTTTCTGCTGCTTCTTCTTGATTAGGATGATCAAGTCTTCCCATTGTTTGACCACTGGCTTCTGGTGTTATTACTTTTTAGTTGTTGGATGAAATTGTGCATTGGCGCTTATCCATCTCTTCCTTCATTTGATGCTGGCAGTGTCTTTGTTTCTGGATCCAATCTTTGCAGTGACTGTCTGTTTCTTGGGAACTGTTCTTGGTCTGCTCTGTACTGTCACTGTCTGTGTACAGGGGTTTTGATGCAGCCTACCTCTTGGTTCTCTCTGTGTAGTAGCAGGCTGTGTGCCAGAGTTCCACTGAGGTTGCAGGAGATAGGCAAGTTTGGGGGCAGGTTGGGACTTGTAACTTGCAGGATCCAATGGTCAGGATGGGGGTAATGGAATAGCCTACCTGCAAGAAACTCTCCTACTGGCTGGCTAGAGAAGCCAAGGCAGGTGGAGAAGGTGACCAGGGTTTTGACCCAGTATGGAGGGCCTAGAGAGTGGGGTGTCCCACTGGGTGGTTGATCACTTACCTCTTGGTCCTCTCTGTGTAGTAGAAGGCTATGTTTTAGAGTTACACTGAGGTTGCAGGGGACTAGGAGGGCTTGGGGGTGGGGTGGGACTAGTAGCTTGCAGCATTGGATGGTCTGGCTGGGGGTAATGGGGCAGCCAACCTGCAAGAAACTCTTCTGCTGGCTCCATCCCTCCCTTTATTCCAGTGCTGAGCACCATGCCTCTCCTTTTTGGTGCTAATCTCCTTATTTCTTTTAGCACAAGTCTTAGCAGTGATACTAAGTTTGCCAATGAGCTGGTATTTTCTAAACAGCTTTTGTTTCTTTCTTCCCATTTGTTCTTTTTCATTGTAGACAAGCGTAAGAGAAGATACTGATAACCATGAGACAGAGTCACTGTTAGGCCATTTTGAAATCCTGGCATTATGTCTGTATTAAACTCTGAATCAATAAATTAATCAGTCTTTTAATCTAAAGACCACAGCCAGGCAGAACCTTCATAACAGCATGGCTACAGAATGCCATACTCAGCCTTGAGAACTGGAATTGAGAATGTAGAACTGTTTCCTTATCTGGTCCTCTCTTCTTTTTCTCTCCTTTACCAAAGGGTGTCATTACCTGTAGGAGTCTAATTCCTCTTCAAATCCAAGGAAACATGCAGACAATTCAAACCAAGAAAAATTTTTATTACAGCAACTAGGTAAAAAGGGCCATTAAGTATCAAAGGATAAAATGTAGTTTTGCCAGGAGGAAGTTAGATGCTTAGGTCGTATAGTAATTTCTTCCAGATTGCCCATAAACCCTGACCATACCTCTGCTGCTAGAGATTTTCCTATCTCCAACACAAAACAAAACAAAAAACAATTACAAGAGTTCTTAGGGCTGTTGTTATTGTAGGAACTGGAATCCAAACTATCTATTAATTGCCCATCCACTATTGAGGAAGATTAAATGGGACCAACCCAATACCATACAACTAGGCCTGCAGGAAGAGGCAGCAATTAAGAGCCTTACTTTAATCCAGGCTCCTCCCTAGGGCATCCAAATGATAATCTTTCCATTTTCTTTTCTATTCATGAAAAATTAGGGTATTCATTTGAGCATGCTGACTCAGAAACATGGGGAAAGACTCAAGTCCTTCAAATACTTCAGGCAGTTAAATCCAGAAGCCAGAGGACATTTCCTCCATATGAGGGCCATCTCTGCCATAGTTGCTCTACTGAGAACAGCAGACAATGACACCTTGGATTCTTCTCTTACTATTTATGTGCCTCATTCTGTAGAACTTATGCTAAATTTCCATCACACTACCACATTGCTCATGGAATAACCTAAATTCTTATGGGGCACTTCCCTTCTGCTTTCATTCCTCAATGTTTCCCTGATGCTCTGCAACCATCTTGATCCTGCTGCCTTACGCCCTTTATCAGATGAATGCAAAGATGATAGACATGACTGCACTCAAATAAATAGAGTTCTATCCCAGAGGAGAGATTTGTCGTCAAAATAAAGAACTGATTTTATTTACTGATGGTTTGTATTTACAAAATTAGTCAGGTCACATTTGGGCAGTATGCATAGTTACTGTCACTCTTGCTATAATTGAGAGTGTTCATTTGCCTGAGGTTATATCTGCTCAGATGACTGAACTCATGGCCTTGACCAGAGCTGGACATTAAGCCAAAGAAAACCATCTGACATTTATGCAGATGATCACTATGCACTTGGAACACTGTACCACTGTCCAATGCTGTGGAGACAAAGAGAATCTATGACTTCCTCTGGCCAGCCATTTTGAAATAGTCAGCAGATCTCAGAACTACCAGGTGATATCCTTTTGCCCCCAAATTAGCCATCATTAAAAATCCCAGGACATTCTAAAAATATACTCAAGATACAAAGAGTAGTAATTTGACAGATAAGCACCAAAAAGAGCCACAAAATACAGAACCACATGCCCCGAGAGAATCTGTCCTGCCCATTGTGGCTGCTCTATCTCCTCCTCCAGGTTCAACAAATGACATCACAAGAATTGCAAAAAAAGAACATCTGATAATAAGGCTGGAATCTGAACTCCTGATATAATTTTTAGTTGGGCCCAAATGGAAGACCAATAATACTCATAAGTGTCCAATTGGGTGTCTGGAATACATATGTATATATGTGTGTGTATGTGTGTCTGAGAGAGAGAGAGAGAGAGAGAGAGAGAGAGAGAGAGAGAGAGAGAGAGAGAGAGTGTATGTGTATATATATGATATAGATATGGATATGGATATGGATATGGATATAGATATAGATATATCTATCTTTGTTTGTTGGTTTTTTGAGACAAAGTTTTCTGTGTAGTTTTGGAGCCTGTCCTGGAACTCACTCTGTAAACCAGGCTGGCCTCAAGTTCACCCGCCTCTGCCTCCCAAATGCTGGGATTAAAGGTGTTGCGCCACAACCACTCAGTTGTATATATATATACAACTTTTGACACCAGAAAAAAATGCTCTCAGTATAAACTATAATTTTTGGAAGACCTCTTTCAAAAATTGGAGACATCTCTCTCTTTGGAGAGATGACTCAGCAGTGAAGAACACTACCTGCTCTTTTAAAGGTCCTGATTTCAATTCCCAGCAACCACATGGTTGATGTGGGATTTCCCTCCGTACCATTGATTAATAAAGAAATTGTTTTAGACCTATAGCAAGGCAGAACTTAGGTAGGCAGGGAAAGCTAGGCTGAATGCTGGGAGAAAGAAGGGCAGAGTCAGAGAGAAGCCATGGTGCTGCCACTGGAAACAGATGTACTGAAACTTTAGCCAGTAAGCCACAGCCATGTGGCAATACACAGATTAACAGAAATGGGTTAAATTAATTTGTAAGAGTTAGCCAGAGCTAATGAGTCAAGCAGTGATTTAATTAATATAGTTTCTATGTGATTATTTTGAGACTAGCAGCTGGGAACTAACCAGCGGCCTCCCTCCAACACATGTTGGCTCACAACCATCTGTAATAAGATCTGGTGCCCTCTTGAGGAAGAGACCTGATCAGTTGTCCTCATCAACTTAGACCATGAAACCCAATATGGACAAGTTCAATAGAACCACCATATATGAGCTTCCCATGCATAAAAAATTCAGCAATAAAAAAATTCTTTAACAATGGTTTACGAGGTGTATTCAAGTTGTCCTATTTGTCCCAAATGCAATCCTAGTAAGCTACCTGATGGGACGCAATGGAATTTTTCTTTACTGCACAGGGCATTTGAAACCTGACAATTCAATTCTATCCAAATGCTTCCAACACAAGAATATAAGTATATCCTGGTGCTAACCTGCTTGTTTTACCATTGGATTGAAGACTTCCCTTGGGAGAAAGCCACTGACTTAGCTGTAAGAAAAATATGTTAGAGACAAGTGCTACTACTTGGAGCATCCCTGTTGAACTGCATGAAATTATGGGACTAGCTTTACTTGACAAGTGTTTTAAGTGTTTGAACATTGACCTGTTACAAAATTTCACTGTACTTTTCATCCCCAGTCCTCTGGAATGGTTGGGTGAACAACTGGCACTATAAAAAATATTTGGCAAAGGTAACTGAATCTTATAGCCTTCTTTGGTCAAAAGACTCCAATAAGCTCTCCTAACCCTTAGGTTTACCCCTTTTGTAAAACATCAGTTGTCTCCTTGATATGCCCACTAGATGCCCTGTGAGAAAGGATGAAGGATTATACGAGCCATTTCTGCTAAAGGGAGACATTATACAGTATTGCAAAGGACTTACGTAAATGACGGGCAAGAATTCAAAATTGGTTGCAAAATCTTTCTGCAGTGTGCTCCTGGGAGACAGCAGACTAAACAAACTAAAGCCAGGTGATTGTGTTTGGAAAAGATATTACATCAAGCACTCCCTTCAGCCTCATTGGAAAGGATCTCATTGGGTACTTTAAACTACTTTCTCTGTTAGGGTTTATATTTTCCACATCAAACGTGCATCCACTTCTCCATATGGATTTCAGAAAGGCTCGATAATATTGAACCTTCAACTGTCTTGTCAACCAAGAGCCCTAAGTCACTGAACTCTAAACCCTTACTCACATAGATGTCTATGTATTACTTCTAGAAAATTTCCAAGAAACCAAGAATATAGTATAAGATATTTCCTTAGATGCTAAATATGATGTTGTTCTTAGGAATTTTTATATTATGCCCTTTTCTTAACCATGTTTTTGTTATGCGTGTTTGCTTGCCCAAATCTCTTTAGCATACTTGAACTGATTCTTTATGCTTGGATAGACTGTAATTTTTCACTACCTCCAGAAAATAATTCCCTTTTATATAATTTGGATAAAAAAACCTCTAGGTTTTGGGTTGGCAGAGTTAAAATTCAAATCTACTCAAATAATTTTCCTTTGCCAGGGGCATCCCTATTTTAAAGCCACAAGCCTTGCAACCAAAGTGATATCAATTTTTTCCACTAAAAAGAAAAAGCATGCTAACTGGATTCAACCAATTAGGTAATAGTGTTAATATCAATGTTGGGAATGATAAGATAAAACACATTCCTAGATGTAATGGTCAATCTGTTTGTACTGCCCAGAACAACCCATGCAGTTGATCATTTGCCTAGTAAATGTGTCTGGATACCCATAGTCTGCAACCTAACCACACCTGCCAACCACATGAACTCCACATCAGAGGTGAAGCTTAATTCCAGATGATGTAAATGCTTCTATCATGGAAGGCTCTGGGAAGGTTCCCTTTAAGACAGTCAGGTTTCCGCCTGCCTAAGAGTAACCACTACTTTATTGACTTTTGTATGGGGTACCCAGAGATTTTATGTTGATTCTTTTTTATCATAATTATATAAACACTCTCAGTCTGCAATGGGAATGCCATCCATTGTGAATTAATTGAAACTGTTCAAATAATAACTCTAAAGGTGACTTTATTAGAACTACAAGTCCTGGACTAGAAACCTGAGAACAAGCTAAGTTCAGGGCTAATAAAGAAGGACATTATTTAGGAAAGGACTTGCTTTCAAACACAGGGCACATTGAAGGGATGCTATTTCAAGAAGAGGGAAAGGATGGAGAACTCTTTAAATTGAAAGTGGCATGCTACAAAAAAGGAGTAAAAACATTGACCTAACCCACAGGGTGATTCCTAAACTTAGAGAGGGGGCAGAGAAATTGTAGACAATGATAATACAGAGGGACTCTGAGGTAGCTACAGGGCAATGAACGGTGTTCAGGTGACAGAGGCCAGAACTAACAGTCTTTGGAAATCTTATAAGAAACCTCAGTTATGAAAAACAATAGAATTTGTAACTTAAGATACTGTACTTGAAGGACCCATGTTTCCTGATTAAATGAATCTCCAAAGTATGCTAAGGTACACTTAATAAGGATTGGAAAACCACTAAGTAATACTAGTGTTCTACCAATGGGAAGCAGATTTCAGTATTGTAAAATGACTCCCATTGGAGTCCCAAATGACTCCTTGAGCATGAAATGAGAAATAAGATTTCGTTATGCCCATAAAACCTATGGAATTCTGACTTCTCATAAGTCTTTCCCCTTGTTTCAACTCCTTTTATGACTACTATTTGGCATAAGAAAAATGTTGATCCTACTGAGATGGAATTAAAAATGATATTGTGTTGTTATCTAATTCTTTCTGCAAAGTAGCTGTGTATTTACTTTTTCAAACTGCGATCTGGTGCATCCCCAAGATAAGAGGCCAGGTCAAGTTATTGTCCACAGATAAGAGTTGCAATAATTTTGATACTGAAGATCATTTTTTTTTTTTAGAGTTAGAACTAGCCACTTAACATAAGGTGATAGCTGTGGAATCAAATTGGCCAAAAATGACTAAAATTAAAAGATAATGAGCAATTATCTTTTCAAGTATTCCAAACATCAAATAAAATGTTCCATAAAGTACACATATCTATAGACACAAAAGGGGAAACATCTCGGTCTGGTTAAGGAATTTGAGGACACATTCGCAGACTCTTTTCTTTGTTTAAGATGCCTACTGACCTCAACTGCTACTTTTACTTTATCAGGTCAAACTGTCTTATTTATATTTTAGATACATGATTCCACTGTGTGTTACACATAAATATTGTGCCAGAGGTGGGGTGGCGGTGGCACATGCTTTCAATACCAGCGCTTGGGAGGCACAGGCAGAAGGATATCTGTGAATTTGAGGCCAGCCTGGTCTACAGAGTGAGTTCCAGGACATACAATGCTACACAGAAAAATCCTGTCTGGAAAAATAGAGGCTATATCAGAGGCAGAGAGGGAAACAAAAGAGGAAGCTGATCTGGACAATGATAGCTAATAGGTTTCTGTTTTTTGTTTTTTGAGACAGGGTTTTACTGTAGCTTTGGAGCCTGTCCTGGAACTAGCTCTTGTAGACCAGACTGGCCTCGAACTCACAGAGATATGCCTGTCTCTGCCTCCCAAGTGCTGAGATTAAAGGTGTGTGCCACTACCTCCCTGGTAATAGTTTTAACATGGCTCAGAAGTTTCTTAGTGGTTTTTACCAGCTGTTTCTTGCATCTGAAGACTGCTGGCCTGTTTACTGCTCAACCTCACCTAAATCAGATCTTAGGAATAGGTCCTCCTATTGACGAGACTTTCTAATATTTAATAAATAATATGTTCCTCCTCACAGGTACATCATGTGATACTTGTCCATCACAGGATACTGAATGAGGATTCCTGACAAGAAACTCAGTCACATAGGCTGACTGAGAACAGCTGCAGTGACTTCGGAGGGTTTGGGATGTTGTGGATCCTAGCCTAATCATAGTTTCTTTGGGGTTATTCATAGTACTCTGAAGAGTCACCTCTTGTACATATCTGTATCAGAAATAATATCCTGACTAAATAAATAAAACCATGAGAATGCAATAACTTAACAAAACTCTGCTCTCCAGAAATGGAAAGGCTAGCAGATGACATCTTGGACGATAGGAGAGATTTCCCCCATTTCCCCATCACTGCGTCTCTGATATTTTCACTTATGCATTTTTTAAATGCCTTGATTTATAACTTCCTTTGTTTGCTACTGGAAAACCTCCATAAAACTGCCTCTCATTGGAGCTTTATATCTGGGGAGACCTAAGTATATGCTCTTGAGCCTGGTCACTTATATTTTGCTCCAGAATCAACTGTCTTTTACCTTTCGAGGTGAGAGTCATTCCTTTAAAGACATTGGGAACCTCCCCCCCCCACAAAGAATCTTGCAAGTTTCTGTTCTACACATAATGAATCATTTGTGAAGTTTGTTTACCTCCAACTCTCTCTGAGGAGAAATGTTTCAGTTTGGAGAGAATGTTTCAATTCGCAGGAGCATACCATAAAACAGCAACATTAAGAGAGGGTCTACATTATGTCACCAACCTAGGACAAAACCCAAATTCAACGCTGAAGAGCAGCTTCTACTGAACGTGGATTGCTGTTTGGTTATAGTGAAACTGAGGGATCCTAAGTGTAACTGTTGTAAGGCAGGAAGCATCTCTAGTCCACTGTATAGGTATACCACAATCTCTCTGTTTACACCCTGATCACATATAGGTTATAAATTACTTTGGCAATATTTGGTACAAACCTTTGTATATATGAATGTTTTTATTTGTTTTGCATAAATTGTTAGGTGTGGGACTGCTGAATATATGGGGAATTTATGGTTAACTTAGCAAGAAACTATCAGACCATTTTGTGACCACTGTATCATGTTATGTTCTGACCTACAGTGTCTGAAAGCTTTGGTTGTTCCACACATTTTCTCAACACTTACTATTGGCTGTTAGGTTCTTTCGTTTTGTTTTCTGGTATCAGTAGTTAAATTTAGGGCCTGCTGATGTTATATGTCTACTCATATGTTGATTTGCCATCTGAACATCATCTTTATGAGGTAGGTACTGATCCTATTCATGAAAGCTCTTCTCCGTGACCTAGCCACCTCTGAAGGGCCCATTTATAAAGTTCATCATGTTTAGAATCAGGTCTCAATATAAAAATGGGGAAGAGGACACAAATATCCAAACTAAAAAATCTGTAATTCTAGAAATGTGTATCCCTTTACTAATTTTACAGTGAATCCTTGTCTTCAGATAAAGTAAGTTCTTCAACTTTGGGCCTCCTTTTTCTAAATTTTGTGCAGATTTTTGCACTTCTTATAAAGCTTAATATTGGTGAAAACAGTAGATAGAAACTGGCCAGGTAAACAGGGACCTCAAAGGAGCCTTTTAACACTGCCATTGTTGGAGGCCATGAAGGCCAGGAAGACCAGAAGAGAGCTTTGGTTTCTGGTTCCTTGTTATCTCTTTCCCCTGCCTATTAAGGTATGCATGAGGAAGTGACTGAAACTAAAAGGAGCTACCTGAACACCTTGTGTTTGGACCAACTGTACTGAACAATACAGTCTGTACTGAACCACTCACTTCCCTCCTGATGCCTCCCACCAGTTTCTACCCCATCCTTTATAAGACTCTCAGATTAGCATCTTGATGGTACCCTCTTCCTGGAGCCTGCTCTGCTCTCTTTTTCTCTCAGGCACCCACACATGAACCTACAATAAGTTTCTCTCTAAAATTCAACATTTATTGTCCATTAATTTCATTCTGTAAACTCATTAGACCAGAGACCAAAGGTTGCTGACTAAGTGGAAGTTCTGTGTGATTGTGAGTATCTGACATTTTAAATCCTGATTTCAAAAGCCACCTTAGAGATCAGAGTGGGTCTGTCACTTTCAAAGACACCGCCCCAATTTTCCCATATAATTAATTTATACAAGTTATACATTTTACTTTTGATTTTTTGAAAAAAAATTCTGAAAAAAAGTTTAGTAATTTTCTGAAAAATTGACATCTTAATACAGAATCTTCTGAACTAGAGGTTTAAACTTCTTTCAGTGTACTCTTTTTTATGCATTTTGCACCTATTTTGGATGATTTATACTTAAGAATGTTCTGTTTTATGCTGTTTTGTAAATGATATTTCTGCTTTGTTTCCATTTGTTTATTGTTTATGGTGAGCTAATGGGTGTTTTGATTATGTTTCCAGTTGGTTCTGCCTAATGAACCTGTTTACGAATTAGGGCCCTATAAAATGTAAATAATTTTTGTTGTAGTTTTAGATTATGCCTACACCTGGGGTAACAGATCTGTAAGTCATATTCTTGGTAGTCTGAGGCAGAAGGGTTGCAAATTTAAGAGCAGTCTGGATTATATATGAACTGGTCAATTCAGTGAAAACCTTCCTCAATATATATTTTCAATTCAGGTGGTGGTGGCACATGGCTTTAATCCCAGCACTTAGGAGGCAGAAGCAGGTAGATCTCTGAGTTTGGGGCCAGCCTGGTCTTCAAAATGAGTTCCAGGACAGTCAGGACTGTTACATAGAGAAGCCCTGTCTTGAAAAACCAATATATATGTTTAAAACCTTTATCTGTTGCTCAGGGGTAGTACTATTGCCTAGTACGTGTGAGGTCTTAGGTTCAATTTGTTAAATAGTAGATTGAGTGATATAACTTACTTAAGAGAAACTTTCGTACGGGGAAATCGTTACTCATCTTGAAACAGTCTTCTAAAGGAAAACATAAGGAATTAAATCAAAATAAAGACAAACAAGAAAAGATAAAAACTAACATTTGCATTGGAATAGTTTCCATGCATTATCCACTCTGGCCTCCTTTACACTTCTAGCTCTATCACCTGGGTATATGCTGAAATCAGTGTTAGTATAAGGGCTGGTTGTTGTATCCATGACAATTGAAAAAGAAAACATAGAATGAAGCAAAGCACCTTTCCTAGAAAAATTGTCTCCATGTTAATAAAGAAAATCAAACACAGCTCATTGAAGGATCTGATTTGTACCTTTCCTTGAAAATTTCAGATACTGATTTTTTTTTAACCTGCTGAACAACATTGACATTTTACAAGCTATAACACTATAAAATAATATTTAGAAAACATAATATTTAGAAAACATGTCTTCCTTTGTCTTGTTTAGGACCAGTCTATTGTTTAAACCTAAATACCTATAAGTATGTTGAGTAGCCTGATCCAATCATGCACAATTATGGGAATGCTTATTGGCTTGTCTTGGAAGAGCTTTGTTCATGTCTAGAGCTGTCACTGTGTGGATACAGATGAATTATTTTCTGAGAGTAGGAAGTAGAGAAAAGCAAAGGACATCTTCCTGGTTTCTTTAACCTTGGGGGAATAGGACCAAATCTGGCTTTGGCATCTCTCTAAGGAAAAGAATATCTTGACATGTATATAGAGCTCTTGGAGAAAGCTTAATATCCATTGGCAAGACAAGGTGAGATTCTGAATATATCTAAATAATTTGCGTAGTATCAAAATGCCTATTCATGGCAGTCTGCTAACCAGGATATAAATCATGCTGCTTGCCATGTGCAGCACATAGGCACGGAGAAAGACCCCAGATCATTTAATGACATGACTTTATGGAGTGCATGTAGATAAATTTAATCAGTGCTGCTAAGAACTGTGTTTAATACAATTCTGAGATCAAAGTAAGTGGACAGTGCTACATATATAATAAAAACTGAACATTTCTCTGAGATTTGTGCAGACAGGCAATTGATCAACTTGTATGTGTAAAAAAAAATACACATGATTCTCAAAGCCAGAGTTGACTGGTGCGAATTCTGGGGCCTAGTCTAATTCTTAATATTTTCTTGGAGTTAGGGGGTGCAGGCTCTCTTGCAGGGGGTGAGTACAAGGACTCTGACTTCCCTGTGGAGAAATATTCCTCCTGAATCATTTCTTGTTCTCAACTGTTATATTTCACTAAAATAGTCCTAACTCAGAGACTAGGATTCCTTTGCTATCATATTCCTTTTTAAATCTTTTTAACACAATACACACACACACACACATACACACACACACACCACTTTGAATATCTTCAATCCCATATTATAATATCCTGACCCCTTCCACTATTTTCTTATTTCTACCACCAAACCTTCCTCCTATTTTCATGTATTATCTCTATTGTTTTCTTTAAGTATTATTTTCTTTAATTATTATTATTACATATATATTATTACATTATAAAAATAAATAAATGTAACTTGTGAGCACAGGTAGTTTTGTTCATATGGACCTGTGTTTAGGACAGACCACTTGGTATAAAAAATAACCTGTCAGAGGCTTCATCTTAGGGAAGACTGATTGTCTTTGCTTTAGTAGTTGTTTCTTGTCTATATCTCTTCATCTAGGGGTGTGGCTTTGTGGGACTTCTGCAGTCAACTTTGGCATTTTAATTGGTGTTATTATTGTTTAGGTCCTGTTTAGGCAAATACTGAGACTTTGTAGCTGTAGCTTTCTTATCCTATATAGATGATACAGTTTTACACGAGACTTTTTTGTCCTTTGACTTTTACATCTTTCTGACCCATCTTCCATGATATTCCTTAGGACTTAGGTATGGGAGTTCTGTTGGAGATATATCAGCTGAGGCAGGGCACCTTATGTCAGTTTTACTCTGCATTTTGATAAGCTGTGACTTTCTGTAAAAGTCTCCTCTGCAAAAAGAAGTTTCTCTGATGAGAGGTAAGAGCTACTCTTAGCTGTGTGTATACAATGAAGTGTTTATGATACAGATAACAGATAAAAATGCCATTGGTTTAGGAGAGTGGCAGTTGTAGGTTACTCTCTATGTTCTGTGACTTCACCAGCCACAGATCGTTGTCTAGGTTTATAGTATCAGACATGAATTCACTCCTTTGAGCAGGTATTAAGCCTGTAAGACAGCTCTTGGCTACCCTCTGTATATAAGTGTAACTCTTAACCTCTGGGGATATATTGTCATCCTGGCCATAGCATTCATAGACAGGACAGCTAGGCAAAATAATATATTGGTTTTTTCATGGGAAGCTTACATAGCACCTTATGGTACCCTAGTAGCTATTCCTCAGGGAAGAGAACTCCAGATCAGTTCCTGCTCAATTCTTCCAAGCCATGTGTCAGAAATGTATCATGTTTTCAGGGGTTCTAATTCAATCAAAAGCTGTCTGTTACCCCGTAACGGTCATGCCACAATCACACCAGTTGTCAGATCTTATCTGTTAGGTCAATACTGTAGTATGTTGAGTCCAGTGTTATAAAAACTAGTCAAATAGAAGGAAGTTTTTAGGTAAGTTTGGAGAATTTTCCGTAACTTTCCTTAGCCCTTAGCTCACTTTTTTTTAAAGATTATTTATTGTCTTAATGTTTAGATTTTGAGTTGTATGTATATTCTTCACACTAATCTTTGGTTGACTAATAATTGACAAAACTTGGATGATAAGCTGGAAGAAGAGTGCAAAAATGTGTGTAGAACTAATCACTATCTGATTGAATTTAAGGCCTGGTCTATGAGATGGAACCTATGCATTGACACTGTGTGGGTGACCAAGATACTAATGTGAGACTAGATAGAACATGAACTTGGGGGAAAACCAAATACTACTGTCCTGCTAAAAGAATGTAGCAATAAAATGACTCTTTCAAATATTCTGCTATCCTCATAGACCAGTGTCTTGCTCAGCCATCGTCAGAGAACCTTCCTCCTGCCATGGACAGAAACAAATGCAGAGATGCACAACCAGACAACACGCAGACAGTGAGAGATTTTGGAGTACTTAGTCCTAAATGTGATGTCTCCATCTGAATCCCTGACCTCAGGAATCAAGGAACACTGGAAAAGGAGGCAGAAAGAGTGTAAGCATCCATGATTATGGAAGACACCAAGAAAACAAGGCCCACTAGATACAACAGGGTTGGTGCGTATAAGAATTCACAGACTGTGACAGCATACTCAAGGCCTGAACAGATCTAGGCTAAATGGGGTCCTAGCACTGAAAGAGGATGTGGACACAAGTCCGTATCCCTAACCCAGAAGCTATCTCCAATTGACAATAACTCACAAAAGAAAAATTAGTTTTCTCCAACAGAATCTCACTGGGTTTACAAATCATGCTTAAGAACACACCCCATGCCGGGCACTAGACAGTCAACACGAAATGAATTCAATGCTATTTTTGGAGGGTTTTTGTCTCATTATACTCTGCCTGAGCTTTTTTTTTTAACCTTACAGATTTTTGCTTATATATTATGGTTTCCAATTTAATATTCTTAATGGTTTCCGTGTTCTTAAATGTCTGTCTCTGTGCCTATATGTGTTTTTTGTGCTTTTTCTTTGGTTCTTTTGTTTGTTTTTTCCTATTCTTTTTTTTTTTAAAGATGTCTAGTTGTTTTCTAATAAGAAAGAGAAAGACAGTGTAGATTTGGGTGGGAAAGAAATTGGGGAGGATTTGGGAATTGTTCAGGGATAAATGGAAAACTGAGGTCAGAACATATTGTATGAAAAAATCTATTTTATTTTTTTCCTTTTATTGAAGATAGATTATTGGTTCTGGGAGATGACTCATAGGTTAAGAGTACTGGTTGCTCTTCCAGAAGTCCTGAGTTCAATTTCCAGCAACCACATGGTGGCTCACAACCATCTATAATGAGATCTGGTGCCCCTTCCCAGCATGCAGGAATACATGCAGACAGAACACTGTATACATAATAAATAAATAAATCTTTAAAAAAAGAAAGTAGATTCTTTTCTCACAGAACACGTCATGTTTATAGTTTTTCCTCCTTTCTCTACTCCTCCCAGTTCCTCCTCACCTCCCTCTTCCTCCAGGTCCATTCCCCTCCTGTCTGTCATTAGGAAGGAATAGGCTTCTAAAAGATAAAAACCAACATGGCAAAATAAAATATAAGAGAAAGCAAATCACATGAAGTTTGGACAAGGCAATCCAGCAGAAAAAAAGAGCCCCAAGAGAAGGCACAACAATCAGAGACCCACTCATTCACACCACTTAGGAGTCCCATAAAAACACTAAGCTGAAAGCCATCATATATACATAGAGGACCCAGTTAAGACCTGTGTAGGCCTTGTGCTTGCTGCTTCAGTCTCTGAATTCATATGCACCTTGCTTAGTCAAAAAACACCACACCCTATTTTCAATAAAATTAAAATTAAAAAATCAGGCAAAATTTCCTTCCATTTTGTGAGTTATATCTAGTTTGGTTGACATTTCAGTTTCTTCATTATAAAGAAGCTTTTTAGTTTTGTGAGATTCCATTTATCAGTCATTGCTCTTCTTTCCTGAGCTAATGAAATCCTCTTCAGAAAGTTCTATCCCATACTTTTTCCTCTGGTAGTTCCAAGGCTTCAGGTCTTGTGTTGAGGTCCTTAATCTATTTGGAGTTGAGTTTTGTGCAAGGTAAGAAGTATATATTTCGCCCATTGAAATCATTTTTTTTCATTTTTGACATTGTTGTCAACAATTGTGTAAGCATGGTTGGGTCAGATTCTCTATTCTGTGCTACTGTTCTATGCGCTGATTTTTGTTCCAGTACCATTCTATGGCTTTGTAGTGTAATTTGAAATCAGGTGTGGTGTTGCCTCCTGCAGTACTGTTTTTGTTCAGGATAACTTTGAATACACTTGGTTATTTGTGCCTCCATATAGATAAAGCTTTGGACTTTTACATTTATTTCCCTTCTCTTGTTGTTTTATATAAAAATTCAAATACTATATTTAATATTTGCATATTTCCTGATGTTAATGAGAATGATTTGAATTTTTCTCCATTTATCATCATGTTGGCGATAGGTTTCTCTTCTACAGCTTTTGATGCAGCATGTTGAGTCGTGCTCCCACTGGCCCTAGTCTTACCAAGACTTTTATCATGAAGAATACTGGAGTTTGTTTGATGTGGTGTTGACTCATATGTGCTAGTGTTTTATTGAGATTTTCATCTGCATTCATCAGAGAGGTGGCTGTGTGTGTGTGTGTGTGTGTTTTATCTGATTTTATATTAGTATAATACTGGCTTCATAAAAAGAGTTTGAAATCCTTCATTCCACATATTTTTATGGAACAATTTGCGTACTATTGTTTTGTTGTTCTTCTTTGAATCTCTGTTAGAGTTCTCCATTGAATTCATCTGGCTCTGGACTTATTGTTGTTGGGGTATCTTTAATCATTGGTCCCATTTCATTCCTAATTATGCATCTATTTCAATTACTTATTTTATCTTGGTTTAATTTTGGTGTGTCACATGCATATAGAAATTTATCTTTTTCTTTTAAAGCTTTTCAGTTTAATGGAATACAGAATTTCAAGGGAAGTTTTCATGATTCCATTTTATTTTTTTGTATCTCTTATAGTGTCTCCATTTTCACCTACAATTGTATTAAATTAAGTCTTCTTGCTCCTTCTGTTTATTTGGCCAAGGATTTGTCAATCTTATTAATGTTTTCAAAGAACCAGCCCTTCATTTAATCTTTCTTTGTATTATTTTATTTTTATTTCATTAATTTTTGCCATGATTTTTATTTTTTTTTTTTAGTTTTTATTTAGTCTTCTCTAACACAATACATTCCAACCATAGCTTCCTCTCCCTCCATTCTTCCCACTCTCCCCAGATCCACTCCTGCTCAGTCTCCCCCTAGAGATGAGCAAGAATCTCGGTCATCAACTGAACACAGCACAGGATACAATTAGATCAGACACACACCCTCACATGGGTTGGGTGAGGCAACCCATTAAGAGGAAGAGTTCCAAGTGCAGGCAAAAAAGTCATACTGTCATTCCCTCTGTCGGGAAGCCCCCAAACTGCAAGCCAACAACTATAACAGCATATAACACATATAACAACTATAACATATAACATGCAGAGACACATGGAGACTAACTGCACCATTGGTATTTTAGTCTTTGAGTCTGTTTAGTTGATTCTGTAGGTTTTGTTCCTTTGGTGTCCTTGATTCCTCTGGCTTCCACAATTCCATCTCCCTATCTTTCTTGATGTTCCCCAAGGACATCAAGGTCCTTGGATCCTGAGGGGAGGAACCCAATGGAGGTTCAACCTAGGCTCTCTCTCTCTGACTAATGTTTGGCTTTGTGACTCAGTATCTGCTCCTATCAGTTGCCAGAGGCAGTCTCTACATTGACAACAGGACTAGGCAGCAATCTATGAGTATATTAGAGCAACATTGGGAATCTTTTAATTGATTTTCCCCTGTTTTGTTTGGTTCTATCACTGGGCTATCCAGCCTCCAGTTCCTGGTCATACAGAGAGTGTGCAGTATGGGCCTCAAGCTAGACCCATTATTGGTTGGTCACTTCCACATGATCTGTGCTTCCATTGCCCTAGTACATCTTGAAGGCAAGACAGATTATAGGTCAGAGGTTTTGTGTCTGGATCCTGTCCCAGTCCCAACACTGGAACTCTTGCCTGGTAAAGGAAGATGGATGATTCAGTCTCTATATCCTCTATTACCAGGAGTTCTCATTAGGTTCATCCTCATAGATTCCAGGGGTTTACTCTGTACTAGGTTCTAACATCACCCCTCCACACAACTGACCCCTCCAATTCCAGTCCCCACCCCCGTCCAGTCCACTCACTAAATCTATTCTATTTCCCTTCCCAGGGAGATCCATGTGTTCTCCCTGGAGCCCTCCTTGTTACTTAGTCTCTCTAAGTCTGCGGAGTATAGTATGGTTACCCTTTCCTTTACAGCTAACATCCAAGTAGGTCTTGGTTTAGCCAACTTGTCTGTACATTCCTGAGAAGGGGTTTGTGGACTGAGGAAAAAATATAGGTAAGAGACTGAAGATTGGGAGGGCATTCCAGTGAATATTGAATCTGCCTTAAGTTTATTTTTCATAGCCTTTTTGTACTCCGAGACAAAGGGGAGAGCAAAAGGACTTTTTTATTGTGATACAAGAAACAAACAAGAGACTTCCTTAAAATTCCTAAGTAAAAAATCCTGTTATTTGGAGCAAAATATCTTAGGCCAAATATCCTGTTATCTAGGCAAGACATACAACAACTTCTCCTTAGGCCAAACATCCTGTTGTTTGGCCTTGTAATAGTCTCAAACTCTTTGACCTTATGTCAAGTCAAGATGGAGCAGAGCCATTTTTATGGGCCCTCACAAGGGAATAAATATCATGATTGTCTTTCTGGATCTGGGTTACTTCACTCAGGATAATTTTTCCTAGTTCCACCCATTTGCCTGCAAATTTCAAGATGTCATTTTTTTGGTAACAGCTGAGAAATACTCCATTGTGTAAATGTACTACATTTCCTTTATCTATTATTTGGTTAAGAACCATCTAGTTTGTTTCCAGTTTCTGGCTATTGTGAATATAACCACTATGAACATAGTTGAACCAGTGTCCTTGTGGTAGGATGGAGCATCCTCTGGGTATATGCCCAAGAGTGGTATAGCTGGGTCTTGAGGTAGATCAATTCCCGATTTTTTGAGGAACTACTATATTGATTTCCATAGTGATTATATGAGTTTGTGCTCACACCAGCAATGGAGTAGTGTTCTTGCTCCACATCCTTGCCAGCACAAGTTGTCACTTTGTATTTCTCAGCTATTCTGACAGGTGGAAGATAGAATCTCAAAGAAGTTTTAACTCCCTGATGGCTAAGGATGTTGAATATTTCTTTTTTTTTAAAAAAAAGATTTATTTATTATTTATATGGTGTTCTGTCCACAGGCCAGAAGAGGGCACCAGATCTCATTATAGATGGTTGTGAGTCACCATGTGGGTGCTGGAAATTGCAGGCCCTCTGGAAGAGCAGTCGGTGCTCTTAACCTCTGAGCCATCTCTCTAGCCCTGTTGAACATTTCTTTAAGTGTTTCTCTGCCATTTGAGATTCCTTTAGATCTGTATCCTGTTTTGTTTTTTTAAATGGATTATTTGGTTTGTTGTTGTCTAATTTCTTGAGCTCTTTATTTTGGATATCAACCCTCTGTTAGATGTGGAGCTAATAAAAATCTTTTCCCATTTTGTGGGCTGCCATTTTGTCCTTTACCATACAGAAGCTTTTCAATTTCATGAGGTCCTGTTTATAGCCTCAGAGTGGTTATTTGGGAACTGGTGGGCAGGAGAGAAACTTCCAGTTATAAACACCTGTATGTGTGAGTCTGAATGAGTTTTTGTGCTCTGAGTAACTGTAGGGGCCCCAGAGGCTCTAAAACAGTGTCAGATCCTGTGGAATTGGAGTTACAGGTGATTGTGATATGTCATGTGTGTGCTGGAAATCACATTTGGGTTCTCTGCAAGAGCAGTGAGTGAACTTAAACAGTGACCCCTCTCATGAGCTCCTTGAATTCTGTTTCATACTTGGAGGTGCCTTCCTTATTACAGTCATCTCTTTTGTTGCTGTTCTCTTTCTTTATGTTCATGCTTTTTCTGAGTTATGTGAGCATAAAAACAATTATCCTTTGGAATTATTTGTCTGGAAGTTCTTCCAAACTTTTGTAATTGAAAGTCATTACTATAGGATTGTTGATTCTGGAGAAGATATATTTTCTTGTGTTGTCTTTGTTTCTATGCTGAGACATGCACATCCACAATTAGTTGAGTTAGTTTGTTGGCAAAATTTTCTTCTTCCTTTCTTCCTTCTCTCATTCATTCTTTCTGCCTAATTCAAGTCTTCTTTCTTCTTTCAGAGGAGGTATTTACAATGTTCAGGAGAAGAATAAATTGTAGTAGGATTGAGGTATAACTTTCCTCTACAGGACTGTTATTCATGGACACAGGTTATATCTCTAGTCTTCCTTGGAGGATTAGTCACTGATCTGGATCACTGTAAGCTTCTTCTCTGTATCTGCAGCTTCTATTGTGAGTTGTGGAACCCCCTGTAACTATATGATTTACCCAGGCTCATCTCCAGTCTTCAGCCCTGGACTGCTGAGAACTTCTTATTTGGCCTGTAGGGTGTTTTAATCTGGCCTCTGGGGGAATTCTATCACAGATGGACTTATATTCACTGTTGTAGCTGCAAACCTCTCCTCCTTTTCTGGCCATGTGTTCACACTGCCCCATTCAGCACGGATACATGGATAACTATGCTTTACCCTTTCCTGTTCCCTTCTGAACCCTTTCTAGAGAGAGTAGCAACAGTGTTTGTAGGTGGGGAGTCCTCATTACATTCTTTCAAACACTTTCATAGCAACAACACATCACATTTGTGATCATTCATTTTAGGGGTGATCTTTTGTGTTTAGGCCTGTCATTTCCATGACAGGAAGCAAACTTTTGAGTCAGGGATTATTCTACATTGTTCAACAGTTTCCCTTTCAGTACAATGTTTAGTACCATATAGAGCAAACAAATGGATGGACGATGAATAAAATCAAAGCCCTACTTGGCTTGCCTTTGCTTTGGTTGATCAGTTTGTAGGACAAGAAACCATGTTCACATTCAATTGATTTGCTCTTAAAATGCTATTTTTAAAACAAAATCTTAATCCCATTAATCTAAAATTCCATAATCCACTTGAAGCACCTGCCTGCTCATGTCCACCAACAGAGGACAGGCTGGGAGTGGAGTCTGTCTCTTGAATAGGTTTGCTCAAGTTTGTATTGGTAACAAATACTTTCCCCACAAGATATCATAGTCATCTCATACTTTAGTCCCCTGTTACCATAATATCAACCCTTTCATTCTTTTAAGCACTAATGTTACTTTTTTTTGAAGTTCACATTTGATTCATGACAATTTTCCACTTCATCACTGCATCTCATTCTTTATAGACATTTGTAGCTGTCTGGGCCTTTTCTTAATCCTGAACTCTGTTATTTCTGTTATCTAGAGAACTAGATATTTAGATTGTGACTGACAATGTTCTCAAGTTTTCCCACCCACTAAAATCAGTGCCTCTCCTGGATTCCAATGTTCCTCTAAACTAGTGTCCATTCATATTTCCACCCATATCTTCTCCTTATAGTCATTTTTTGATGCAATGGCCCTCAACCATATAACATTCAGTCCTGTGTTTTCCCACTTCTAGAAATGGATACCTTGTGTTTTCCCTTAAATCCTCATCTGCCTATAAACCTTCACTGAAAATTCTCAACTCTAGATTAATTTTAAAATGATCCATCTGCTATGTCTGAACTTTCTTTGGAAACCTTGTTACTGTAAAGGTTAGTATAGTGGCTCCAATGG
Source organism: Myodes glareolus (assembly GCF_982192425.1). NCBI lineage: Eukaryota > Metazoa > Chordata > Mammalia > Rodentia > Cricetidae > Myodes > Myodes glareolus. The sequence continues at coordinate 33,395,459 of NC_142039.1, forward strand.
TCCACAATGACAGCTGGACCTGTATCTGTGTTTGGAATGTCCATCCTGTCTTTGTCAGAAGCCATTAGCAGTGAGCAAATCTCCTCCATGCTAACCTACAACAACTACAGTCTTTACCAACATTATGCAGATAGTCTAGTGTTTAATGGTATCTAGAAATTGAAAAGAAAATATGGCAGTGTCCTTATCAACCATTACCTTCTCTTGTGTTTGCAACTGGGTCAGTCCCTTTCCAATCTGAGTCATGGAGTGAAGTGTCATCTCTGATGAAAAAGGTGGCCTCCTTCAAAACTTTGAGTTACTACAAAAATATGCTCCTTCTCCACTTTTCTCTTTATTCATATTTTGTTAGCCCAACTGATCCCTGTTCATTCTGTCCCTGGCTCTTTAATGGGCCCAGGAAACTATCTAGAAGCAAGGTCTACAGGCTGAATATCCTGTCCTGTACTAGAATTCCTTAAATGTCCTTTCCCTGGCACTCTCTTTAGACTTGTGATTTCTTTTCATTGAACACCCTTAGATAACTGGCAATCTTCAGACACTTTACTGTCTCATCTTCTGCATTGCTTTAGGACACTATCTCTAGTATCCATGCTTTAGCTCAAAGCAAAGTACCTCAGGCACTGAAGTCTATAAACATTCAGAAACTCTAGAAACTGACTTGGCTATGCAGGTCTTTCAACACCCACTCTTGAATTAGCAAAGAATAGACAGTGTATTCAGACATTTTTCTCCTGCCTGCCTGTTCCCAAATACCCTGCTGCCACTTCCCAAATAATTGACTTGGAGCCTTACTATTACTTATAAATGCTCAGTCAATAGCTCAGGCTTATTACTAACTAGCTTTTACAACTTAACCCATTTCTATTAATCCATGTACTGCTCTGAGGATTGTGGTCTTTACCTCTATCCCATTTTTATATGTCTGACTCATTCTCTGACTGACTGGCAACTCTTCTGAATCTGCCTTTCTCCTTCCCCACATTCTCAGTTTGACTTTCCTGCCTAATCTTATTCTCTTTAGCTATCAATCAGTTACCTTGTTCATTAAACCAGTCACAGTGACGAGTCTTCACAATGTGCATGGGATTATTCCACAGCAAGACAGTGGGGGCATATTTTTTATTGTTTGTATTGAACTACACATTTTTCTCTGCTCCCCTCTCCCCTTACACACTGTCCTGTGACCCTCATGCTCCCAATTTACTCAGGAGATCTTGTCTTTTTCTCCTTCCTATATAGGTCCATATATGTTTCTCTTAGGGTCCTCTTTATTGAGAAAGTGGGAAATACACTCTAATGCATTGGCAGAGGAGACCACTTTCTACATATTATGCTAGTAGCACAGACTCTGAGAAAAAAACTAATAAATGGGACCTCCTGAAACTGAGAAACTTGTGTAAAGCAAAGGACAAGATCAACAAGACAAAACACACCCTAAAGAATGGGAAAAGATCTTTACCAACCTCACATCAGACAGAGGACTGATTTTCAAAATATGCAAAGAACTCAAAAAATTTGACATCAAAAGAACAAATAATTCAATAAAAATGGGGTACAGATCTAAACAGAGAACTCTCAACAGACAAATCTCAAATGTCTGAAAGACACTTAAGGAAATGCTCAACATCCTTAGTCATCAGAGAATTGCAAATCAAAACAACTCTGAAATTCCATCTTACTCCTGCCAGAATGCCAAGATCAAAAGCACTGATGACAGCATATTCTGGAGACAATATGGGGTAAGTGGAGCACCTCTCCATTGCCGGTGGGAGTGCAAGCTTGTACAGCACTTTGGAAATCAGTATAACAATTTCTCAGAAAATTTGGAAGCAATCTACCTCAAGACTCGGCAATACTCTCAATCATACCACAAGGACATGTGCTCAACTATGTTCATAGCAGTACTATTCATAATAGCCAGAACCTGGAGACAACCCAGATGCCCCTCAACTGAAGAATGGATAAAGAAAATGTGGTACATTTACACAGTGGACTACTACACATCGGTAAAAAATAATGACATCTTGAAATTTGCGGACAAATAGATGGATCTGGAAAAAAAAAACCACACTGAGTGAGGTAACTCAAACCCAGTACGAGAAGAAAGAGAGCACTCAAGGAGAAGCTTGCATTTAAAAAATATGTCCCCCAGACAACAAAATGGGACATCCTTTTTTAAATCCCATCTACCCTTTGAGTGTTGTCTTTTCTTTCCAGTCAAATTTGCAGAAAACAGTACATTTGACTTAACTACTGATGATTTACATTCATGAGTTGTGAACATCAAGTTTAATTTGTCCATTGGCAGGGATGAAAATGTAGTGCACCATTATTGGTACGAATGGGAGAACTAAGAGTTCTCAATCAGCAGTCGACACAGAGACTGGATTTGGAGGGCGGCACTATCGCTACTGTTTTCTACAGCCATAACACAGAGTCAAAAGCAGGGAATTTTAAGAACATAAACATTTGGATCGTCTTCATTGTAAAAGAAAGATGAATCAAACATATTTTTAGTTTGATAAATCTGTGTTCTGGAAGGTAAGAGCTTGCTAAGTGAGAGAAACAGTGCCCTGTGCTGGAAGGAATCCTGAATGAAGGTAAATGTTCCTCCTTGGTAATCTCTGTATGCTGCTTTAGGAAGTAACTAAGTGTGACAGCTGCCCATTTCTGAGAAAACTCCCTAGATTCTTCCAGACTTAAAGTTTATGTTACCTTGGCTTACCTTGACAAATAAAAAATCAGAACATAAGAAAGCATTTCCACAGCTTTCAATCTCATATGAATTTTAGATTTGCATGTAATAAAACGTTTGTCCTCAGAAAGGTCAGATAAATTCAGAGAAAGAGAATTTCTTAGAAAAATTGCTTGAGGAGCCAATTTGCCATGAAAACACATATCAACATGCCCTGATTTTTGGAAAGAAGTGTGTGAGAGAGTTCTCAGTTAGACCAGAATGAGCTCAGATAATCTTCCTGGCTCTCTCTGATTCTGCAATTAGCATAGCTGTCTTATTTTTTTCAAATAAATGGCTAGAACCTCGTGTTTCTATTATACATCTTTTCTCTGTGCATTTAATGCTTTACAGTGTCTTCCGAAGTTTCCTCGGGAGAAAATGGAAATATCAGTAGTGCACACAGACCCAGAGGGTTGTTGAGTCCAGGCCTGGGAATGGTCTTGGGTATCTTTCTCACTCCTTTTTGAAGGAGAGACAAATCTCTTCTGTCATCCTCTTTTTCAGCTCTCTGGTTCCTGAATTTTGAAAAACTTTCTGTGATTTGTCTACAAGTTTAAAGCAATTGAAAGGCTTGTGTTTTGCTTTCTTATTTTGTTTCTCTTCTTAATCCCTTAGATGTGTTTCTGGACAACTTGTTCCCAGAACTAGTGAATAATTCTTTTAACTGATGACATAGCGTGCTTCAGTACAGCATTTAAAAACAAACCCACAAAACAACTTTCTAAGACTATCAGCATTTAATTTACAGCAGGAGATTCCAATAGTGAAGATATGAAACGGAGAGCTTCCTTTGAGCTTACAGCCGTGCCCACCACAGGGCTGGGAAGCTTCACACTGTTGAGTTTTAAAACACAACCCTTCGTTGCTTATCTCACTTCATTGCAAACTGGTAAAACCACCACAGATCGGCATGGATGCAGTGTTTTGGGGTCATCTTTTGTCATAGTGTATATAATTGCATGTATTTTTTTTCTTTTTTTCAAGACAGGGTTTCTCTGTAGCTTTGGAACCCATCCCGGAACTAGCTCTTTTAGACCAGACTGGCCTCGAACTCACAGAGATCCGCCTGCCTCTGCCTCCTGAGTGCTGGGATTAAAGGTGTGCACCACCACTGCCTGGCTAGTTGTATGTATTTTTTAAGTGGTCTTACACTGTATGTGCCTTCCTCATAGCCATAGAATGGGTTATACTGTCACCATTTCCTGTCTTTCATGAAGAAGAAGGATCACTGAGTTCTTAGTGAAAACTCTTCTATTTTTTGCCTGGAAAACATATGATGTCCACATGTGAAGACTTCAGCAAAGAGACCAATTTTAGTGTAAACTTGCAATGCAAATTTTAGAATAAACGTGATACTGCCATGCTTTTACACTGACTTTGTCTGTGTTCTTTTGTTCCTGAATTCTCATGAAAACAAGTATGTGGAATGTGTAACCACCTGACACTCTTTTGTTTAATGATTTTAAAATCTAAGGTAGTACGTAGTAGTAGAGAAACAAAGCCGACTGTCAGCAGCGAATAGCGACTGAATTGTTAGTGGTAAATAAATCTAAACATTTGATAGAATGAGGAAGAACAGAACGGAAAACAAGCAAAATTAAAATGACCTTCCAACAAAACAAGAAAAATTTAAATTTGGCAAGATAGCCAAGGAGGGAAACAGGCACAAAGGGTTTCTGTATGAATAGAAAATTGAACCGATAATACGGAAAGAGAGAGGAGTCACAGGTCAACGTGTGATCATCTCCCGAGGGAAAGGAATACTTCCAGGAGTGTAGTTAGTCCTAGGCAGTTTTCAGTCATGTATTCCTTCCATCTGATCTTTCTAAGCGCCACCTTTTGTGAACGACACCTTCACACACTTAGGAGGAGCTCCTTGGTTTGATGCCATTGAGAGAGGCCGCAGATACAAGAGGTGGGAACTCAAGGGGCTGATCTGCACACGGGGACAATGCCAAGAGAGGGAATGAGAAACTGAAAGTTCCCATGATTCCCAGGAAATGCAGGGAGTCAGCTAAATAAGTAGAAAATAGACTCATTTTCCCTTCAGCACCAAAGAAAAATGAACTCATAGAAGATTTGGAAACACTCACACGGCTGAGTCCTGGGTTGTATTTGCAAATTCTTTTGACATTTTTACAAATAGTAGCTTCTTCTGACTTATTACTGACAAGCTGAGCAATTTCTTCTACTTCATAGTATAAACAACTGAAGATCCTGCCTGCAACATCCAGCATCCTAGTGACATGTGGGGATCGTCACAGAATGAATCTCAACACCAGAACTTTTCCAATGGAAATACTTATAATGGTCAGACATCATCAGAATTATTTGGTGTTAATTACTTGGCCCATAACTGTGTTATGTAAAGTGTTGCTTCTTTAAAAAAAAATTATAGCTTTCTTTTTGGAAAGGGAAACATCAAATAGTTTCTGAGACTGAGAACAGGAAATGAGTGATTCAGCAAGCTGGATCTCTCCCAAAGAGCGATCTCCATAGCTGCAGTGTATAGTTACAAAATCTTCCAGAGAACTTGCCTGGTGTTGTTCAAAAGCAGTCCGGCTGAGAGCCACAAGGAACTCTGCAGTTGTTGAGACAATTTGGACTCCCAGAAATACGTCAGCCTAGTGTACTGCTGACTGGAGTCTATGATCCACCATGACTTGGATCTGGATCTGGACAGGGAGCAAGTATCTTTCACCACAGTAGTGAGAAGATGTTTGTTCCACCCTTAATTCTTAAGGGGTTATTTACTGTGTGAGCTACATTTTCATGTATCTAATGAGAAACCTTTGGGTCATAGCTAGGAGTGGGAGCTCAGTGCTGATTCCTTCATTTGCTCCTCCCACCCTCCACCCCTGAAAAAGCATTCATCAAAGAACCAAATTTTGGCTACTCTCATCAGAGCAACTCTCATGTGGACATTTCTGCCAATTCCACAGAGCTCCACTTTAGAGGAAATTGCCGATGTGTAAGATTGGAGACCTGACCTCGAAAAGGAGAAATAGTCTTTGAATATAGCTTCTTACAACACATGTGCATGTTTCAGCCGTAAAACCAGTCCTTCCACACAGGGAAACATTTCTACTACTTAACCCGCAGTACTGTTCCACACAGTCTTCTGCCACAGCCAGCCAGCATGGTCATGTGTGTCTAGGTTCCTGTTGTAGATCATAATACGTGCTGTCTCCAGATTTTCCGTACCCTCCCTGTTTCTCACTCTCAATCTTCCTGAAACAAGAGTTTCCCCTGTGTCACCCTCTGCTCAAAATTACTCATAAGCACCTGCCATGTTTTTGTGAGCAGTGGACTTATTTTTTTTCAGAGCTTTACCTATGTTCTGTTACAACTGCACACACGTTTTCTAAATGACCTGAGTACTATGCAAGAATAAATGTGCATCATATGTGATAAGCTGTCACTTGAACTTGTCTGCTATCTAAGACTTTTGTCAAAGGTCCAGACTGAAAATAAGGACTAGTAACTACTATACATTGGATTCATATTTAGCATCCATATCACATATTCACATATATATCTGTATTTTACATCTATATTGTACCTTACTGCGCAGTTCCATAGTAGACTCATACATAATGATTTGGGCATCTCTTGATTGCCCAAAAGCTTACATTAAATACTTGATCAGTATCACCAAAGTATAAGGAAGTCTATACAGAATACATACATTCCAGTATGCACAATGACAATACAATGAATGGTTATTTCATGATGAATTGTTTTCCTTACATAAGGGATAGTTGAATTTTATCTGACATAAAACTTAGTTATTTTTTGTTTCTCAAAACACCATATGCACATTTCTAATAAACTTAAATAGAGCAGACATATTCTTATTAACACAAAATAACACAATATTACTTATTTCCAACCCAATGTTAGCCAACTACTTTAAATTTTTGTAAGTGTCATATCATAGCATAAATGTTACCTTTTGGTCATTTTCAGCTCATGGTTTAGTGTTGGTAGATACACTAAATTTGTTGCAACGCCAACGTGTTATATAATAGTATTTGGATTTCTTTCACATACTTAAGATATTTGTTTCAAATGTTAGATTTCATTCATTGCCTGTAGGTATTATCTTTTTATTTTCTTCTATACTGTGCACTTGAAGCTCACTTACTGACTCCTCCAACCCACCTAGTTATGTGGCTGTTTCTGCTGATAACATTTAAGCAACTGGTTTTGTGTGTTTGTTTATTTGTTTTTACTGAAAATCGTGGGCAGAATCTTCCTTGATCTCTTTGAAAACTACAACTGCTTCATTTTCTAACATTAAAAGAAGAAATATAAAAAACAATTTATCACATTAATATATGAATAAAGTCTTTTTTTATCATTAAGTGATTGAGGTCAATGCAGAAAGCCAAGTTCCTGCTTTCCTTTTTCCAGGCTGCTCTCTGAAGGTTTCTAACAAAGTCCTCTACAGTGGGGTTCTGTGAGCCTGGAAATGAGAAACACAAATGAACTCCTGCTTCAGGGAACGTCCCTGTCACTGGGCATCTAGATCACTCATTTGGGGACTTTTGGAAGCTCTGGAAACTTCACTCTTGTAGCGGAGTTTGATGTAAAGCTCTCATCCTGGGACATGTTTTCTGTCTTCATAGTTTCACAGATTTTGTGGTCTCCTTTTGGCATATCCTTTGTTTTCTCCAAGGCAAACTCTTTTCTAGCTTCTTAAGAACAGATTCATAAAAAATATATTATGTATAATATAATATATCTGAAATTTTTATTTTCCTGGGTACTTCGTGATTTTTTATTGTCGAATATAATTTACATAGCAGAAAATTCATTCTTTTAATTTATACCATTTAATTTTTCCATATTTTCTATATTACATTCATGAAGTTGATAATCATATCCTTCTAATTCCATATCATTTTTATTTATTACAATGGGTACTTAACTTTTTACATGAAGTCATCCATAAGCGGAAGGATTACATTATCATACATTTGGTCCTAGTAAAAACAGTTTCTCACTTATTTCCCAGGGTTAATGAATTTCTAGAGACTTCTACTGTTGGCTTGATAGAGTAGGAATTTGGTTTTGGAAGACACATATGGACTACCATGTAGACCTTTAGTAGCTAAGGTGAGCCCAAATGACAGAAATGAGGAAGTCATCATCTTAGTTTGGCAGTAGATTCTTCTTGAGAAGGACTTCAAGATAGAAAGAGAACTCAGGCACTCAGGCAATTCTTTAATTACAGAATCCTGTGGTCATGAGTAGACAGCCCTGCTAAGCTGTGTCTATAATCTTGACCTATCAGAACTGTAAGACAAGAAATGACTGTCACTTTAAGCTGCTGAACTTGTGGTACTGTGTTATACTGCAATAGAAAACAAATACATCTGGCCTCAGCATCTTCTCACTACTGTTTCTTCGGCACAGAGTATTCAATCTCCCTTCAACATTAGTCAGCTCTCAGAACAGATCTTGCAAACAGAATCCACAAAGGTGCAGTTAGAGGCTGTATGCCAATTTTGGAAGATGTTACTATCCTCCGCATTGTGTTGGAGAACAGTAACAGGTCCACAAGTAAGTTTATGCAAAGCACAGTGCATAAATTCAGGAGATCATAACAGTGCTGTGGTTAGCACAGAAACAACGAACGGTAATAGGGTATCGTTTGCTGCTATCCTTTTTTGTTTATATTTGTTTGTTTGGATGACTCAGGAGACTGAGAGAAGCCAGCTTGGAGGAGTTCATAAAACATTAGATTTAGAGTCAGAAAGACATTTTTACATCCTACAGTGCTAGCTTCGAACTGTGGCTGTGTTATTTTATGTTTGTGGTTAAATCATAATGTATGAAAATAATGTAGCCAAGTTCAAGATAATTTATACTGTGGTGAGTAATTAGCTGCTGGTAAAACATTAAGGACGGGTGGCATTTAGAGCCCACTGAACTCTGATATACTTTCACCATCACTTGCTCATGGCCGCACTATAATGCTAGAGCTAATTATTAACAGGGTTTAACTTCTGTATCTTCGTTCCCATGTTTCTCTTGGCCAGATCCTGTCCTGCCCATCACAGAAGCCTTTGTGTGACCTGAATCAGTGTTTACAGCAGAAGTTAAGCAGCCCATATGACTTTGGGGGTAATACGGCACTTTGAATTCTAGGAAGTGATTTTTGTGAGTCGCTGTATTAATTACCTTTCTGTTACTGTGATGAAATACCATAACCACAAACAACTTAATGAAGAAAATTTCTTCTGAATTGAAGTCCCACAGGTCAGAGTCCATAATGGTCGGGAGTGCATGGCAACATACAGTCAGAACAGGTCGCTGGCTGATCACATTGTGTCTGCACACCAGAAAACAGAAGAGCGAACTGGAAATGGAATAAGACTACAAGTTCTCAAAGCCCACAGGGCGTACTTCCTTCAGCAAGGCATCCTAAAGGTTCCACACCTCCCCAGACAGCACCATCAGCTGGGGACCAAGTGTTCAAATACAGAAACCTATGAGGCTCATTTCTCCTTTAAAACATACCATTATTCCTAATGTTACCGAGATGGGGTAGGTTTTGTGATGGCTAGGTTTTGCAAATGATAAGTACATATTAGTGGGACAGCGAATGAGACTATAGACTTAGGGACCAAATGAAATTAAACCTGATGCCTACGGTAAGTGTCTTGATTTCTGTTGCCATGATGGAATATCATAACCAAAAGCCAGTTGGGGAGAAAAGGGTATAGTTCTTACAACTCTCAGGTCACACTCCTTCACTGAGAGAAGTCAGGACAGAAACTCAAGGCAGAAATCTGCTGCAGAAACTGAAGCAGAGCTATGGAAGAGTGCTGCTGATGGGCTTCCCACAATGCCTTGCTCAGAATGCTTGCTCAGACAACTCAGGACTTCTTGCCTGTGGTGGGTACAACCCACAGTGGACTCTGACATAATCATTAATTTTAAAAAAATACTCTAATGACTTAGAAAAAATCTGATAGAGACATTTTCTAAATTGAGATTGCCTTTTCCTAGATAAACCTAAATTTGTATCAAATTGACAAAAACCAACCAGGACAATTAACCCCTTTTCAACTTGACAAACCAACATATCACTGTTAGGCCATAACCCTTCCTTCATTTTTTTATCCTCTATATCTCAGATTAATATAAATATCGCAATATAAAATATTCAAACTTTTAAAAGTTCTGGAGTCTTTAAATATTCAAACACTTCAACAGTTCAGTCTCTTTAAAACATCCAAAGTCTCTTTCAAAGTTCAAAGCCTCTCTAAACTAGCCAATGTATTTTAACTGTGGGTTCCTATTTTTAAAAAAAAAAGGTAATACTTTTTTTATTCCAAGATGGAAGAATCAAGGCACAGTTAAATTCAAATCAAAGCAAAACCACAGTCCAGCACTCTATGGAGCTCAGTGTCAGACATTTGGGGTTCATTTAGGATCTTCTGGGCTCCACAACATCTTTGTAGCTCTGCCTCTAGGTTTTGCCTTCTCTGGAACACGTATTGTCAAAGACCAGCCTCAACAAAATCGGTAGATTCCAGGGTAGGACCGTGAGGATTAGAATTATGAAGCAAAAGGAACAGAGATATAAGCGAAGTAGAAGGCAGAAACACAGAATAACATCAGGAGGGGAATTCAGTGAATAATGAATCTGTGTTTATTTTCCACATGCTCATATACTTCACTCCAAAAGGGGAGGGGTAAGGAAACAGACTTCATTAACATAATATAAGAAATAGGCTTTAATTCTTCGACCTTCAGTTTAGGTGGGAACAGATCCACCACTATACCCAAAATACTAATTAACCACACCCTAGGTCAGAATCTCTTTTTTGTAGCCACATCTGTTGTCAACAACTTTGAAGAGGAAAAATAAGCTCAAACTCTCTGTCCTCCAGTCAAGGTGGAATAGGATCACATCTGTGGGCCCTTACAACATACCTTCTAAACTCAGACTGGCTTCTCTTCAATGCTTCTACTGTCTTTGGTGACTTCTCCAAAACACTGCGGTCTCCACTGCAACTTGACTGTGTCTTCACCAATAATCCCTTTGGGCCTTTCTTGAGATTCTGATTCTTCCAAATGGTGTCAAGCCTCGGCTTCTACTGACACCTTTAATCCTGGGGTCTCCAACTGAGGCTATAGATTTATCACTGGCCTCTTATGGCCTTTCATAGTGTTCTTCATTACCACCTCATATTTTCAAGACTAGTATGGGAGAATCTTAAACAGTACCAAGTTTGGCTGCCAGCATAAGGTGCTGCCTTGGCCCCGCTGGACCACAGCTGCCATGTTCTGACCCTGAAGAACACTTTCAGAAATTTTCCCCCTGAATGATGCTGCTTTTTATTTTTTAATCATAGCTGATTCTTCAACCACAGCTGACCAATATTAATTTCCTCAGCAAAACAAAGTGGTTTTAGTTCAAAATATTACATAAGTGTCCCTGGTAGAGTCTTCCCTTCCTTCTTAAACTTCACAAGCCAGGCTTCCACCAACTTAGAGCTGCTCTAAGAATTATGTTATAATAGCTCACTAAATTATGAGCACTTAATAGTTTTTCCAGCCCAAAGTTCCAAAGTCCTTCTACAATCTTTCCCAAAACACGATCAAGTCTGTCACAGCAATATTCCATGAACCTGGTACCAATTATTTTTTTGGAAGAGGAGGGAGGAGTGGTTTCACTCACGGTCATACCTGGTGACACACTAGGAAGCTTTTCCTACTTATTTCTGCAAGTGTATGCTCTCCAGACTTAGACATCTTGGTTCCAGAGAAAGGAATGCTTCTGTCAGGAAGCACAAGCATCCCGCTGGATTGGAGGTTAAGACTCTAAGACTCACCTGCTCTGGGCTTTTTGTTTGCTAACCTGGAGCTTTTCGGCTGATAAAAAAAAAAAAAAACCCTGTGTAACTCTATTAAACTACACACACACAGAGAGAGAGAGGGGGGGCATACATATATATTTAAGAAGCTTATAAAATTTCCATACTACTTTAAAAACCATCCTTTGTGTTAGTTATTCTCTCCCCTCTTCCTATTCATCTTCAGACTTAAAACATCCCTCCACATTGTTCTCCCCTTTCCCTTTGGCGTCTAGTTTCTACTGTCTCCCTTCCCTAGGACGTTTCTCTCCCCTCCCCGCCAAGAATTATTTTCTTGTTTCCTGGATTCTATAGGTTCTTCAAGTTAAACATGCAAATCTAAAAACTTGGTGTTAAGGTCCATATATCAGTGAGATGTGGCATTTGTCCTTTTAGGTTTGTATTTCCTCACTCAATATAGAGTTTTCAAATTCCACACATTTACCTTCAAGTTTCATTTTTTACAGCTGAATAAAATCCCATGGTATATAGGCAACATAATTTTTTTAAATACATTCATCAGTTAAGGGACACTAGGCTCCTTTCATGACCTAGTTATTGTGAATAGAGTTACCATGACTGTGTATCTCGTGTGTGTGTGTGTGTGTGTGTGTGTGTGTGTGCACATGTGTGTGTTTTATTAGTGTTCTTAGGAATTGCCACACTGATTTCCATAGTGACTTAACCAACTTGCTTTCCCACCAACAGTGCATGAGGATTTCCCAGTCCCCACACTTTCAGCATTCTTGTCTTTATTGTCCTAATCTTGATTATTCTGACTTGAGTAAGATGGAATTTCAAAGGAACTTTAATTTACATTTCCCTGAGTGCTAAAGATGGTGAACACTTCCAAAATTTTTCTAAGCCATTTGTAGTTCTTTTCCTGAGAACTCTCTGTTTTTAAATTAGGTTGTTTGTTTTCTTGGAGTTTAAGGTTTTGTTTGTTTGTTTTCTTTTAGTTTTGTTGTTTTCTTTTTCCTTTGAGTTAAGACTATTTTATTGGTTTCTGATAATTTAATGCATGAACATTGCATTACATCTTTACCACTCCGGACCTTTGCCTATTCCAACTCCTTTCACATTCTCCCTACTCCCTCTAAAATGCATGACTCCTTCTTCTGTAATTATTATTCAAAAACACATATTATATACACATTATATATGTGTGTTTGTATATATAACCTGTAAGTTCATTTAATATTGCTCATATGTACATGTGTTTAAGAGTGACCATTTGAAACTGGATAGCCCGTCTGAAGGCTCAGCCCTGAAACAAACTGACTCTGCGTCTTTTGTCGTCATTAATTGTCTATATAGCACTTCATCTGAGGGTGAAACTTTGTTGGCATGTCAACTGATATCATCATGCAAGCCTTGTTTAGGTGACCGTACTGATAAGATTTCAAGGATACCAGTTTCTATTATTACAGAAGGCAGAATTTTGCAGAGGACCTCCTTGTCCTCCAACTCTTAGAATCTTTCCTCTTGTTCTTCCATGATATTCCTTGAGTCTTAGGTGAAAGGGTTGTGTTTTAGGTGCATCAAATGAAGCTGGGTAGTTTATTCTTTGATTATAACTGGTTGAAGCTTTCTGTGTTAGTCTACGTCTGTTACAAAGAGAAGTTTGATTTGATGAAGAGGTCAAAGTTCTACTTATCTGTGTTTAAAATGCAGTTGGGAATTAGTCGGTTTAACAAAGTGACAGTAGTATTTTCTCCGCATGGCCTCACCAGCCAGAGGAAGCTGACTAGGCTTACAGTACCAGGAATGAGAACTGGGTGGGTCATAGCTCCAATTATAAAGCTGTTAGTTACTCCTTCCTCATGATAGAAGTTTCACTGTTGCATCCTTGAGTATGTTTTTCTTTGCTAGTAATTGTTTACTGTATTGGTCATTGTTGTAGTTCTCAGGGCTTGCAGCTAGGTAGACCTTCTAGTTACTTTCTTTCACTGGTTCCCTATATTAAACTTTCAGATACTATGAGAACTAGTCCTCAGGAAGGAGACTTCTAGGTAAGTTCAAGCTCAGTTCCTCTAATTTTCTTGTCCAGTGTGTATGGAGTCTTCAACAATAGGGTCTAACCTTCAAGTTCTGGAAAGCAATCTAAAACAATCGCACTAGCCCATTTTGTCTCTTGGAATCCCTTGACAAACAACCCAGAAGCACTGGGGTTTTTGTTAGATAGTCAGTATACGGTTTTTGGAGAGAAAAATTATTACAACAAGTGTTGCATTTTTATTTAAATTATTTATAAAGGTATATATACAAACTTACATGTATTATATATATTTTAATAAAAATAAAATAATATGTCTTCATATGGAGTTTTGATCATTTATAATGTTCTAAAAATGCCATGGGGTGTTTCTTTTCTGGCCTGGTCTACTGTGTATTTGGTATGCTCCTTGTATCTATATGGGCATGTCTTTCCTTATTTAGGGAAGTTTTCTTCTATGATCTTGTTGTAGATCTGTTCTATGCTGTTGACCTGGAATTCTTCTTCCTTATGCTTATAATTCAAATATTTAGGGTTTTTTTTGTCATGGGTGCCTTCAGGACAAGTCGAAAAGCACTTCAAGTCACCCTTTTAGAGGCACAGAGTTCTTTAGAAGCTGGAGTATGGCACCCAAGGAGACATTACATTCTGAAATCAGTTTGCTGAATTTTCATTGCATACTGGGAAGTGACCTTGCAAAAGGGAAACCTGTGATTGATTAGCTCAAGTGATGAATGAACTGTTCTATCTGAAAAACTCTACATCCTACCTTTTCTAGACTCCAGAGCAATAGGCCTATTGGTCACTCAGACAAGAGGGACACAATTGTAGTAACCAACAAATAATAAACAAATAGGAATTGTGGATGCTATCCCAGTGTAATTAAAGGAAGCAGTGCGGAGCACCATATGGCAAACATCCAGATCAGTTATACCAGTCTGACAATGTTAAATATGGTGTAATGTGTTAGTGGCAGCAGTGATTGTGTGTGTGTTTACCTCTACACATATTTTAAAATTTTTATTGAGCTCTACATTTTTCTCTGCTCCCTTCCCTGCCTCTCCCTTCCCCTTCAGCCCTCCTTCAAGATCCCCATGCCCCCAATTTACTCAGGAGATCTTGTCCTTTTCTACTTCCCATGTTGATTAGATCTATGTATGTCTCTCTTAGTGTCTTCATTGTTGTCTAAGAACTGTATCTGTTTGTTTTTAATGAAAGCAGAGATTTGATTTTATTATTAAAAATTTCCACCTCCACCCCTCCTCCCACTTCCCTCCCCTCTCTCCCCCCACTCCTCCTCCCCCTCCTTCTCCAGGCCAAAGAGAAGTCAGGGTTCCCTACCCTATGGGAAGTCCAAGGTCCTCCCCGTTCCCTCCAGGTCCAGGAATGTGAGCATCCAAACAGACAAAGCTTCCACAAAGCCCATCCATGCTGTAGAATCAAAGCCCAGTGCCATTGTCCTTGGCTTCTCAGTCAGCCTCCACTGTCAGCCACATTCAGAGAGTCCAGTTTGATCACATGCTCCATCAGTCCCATTCCAACTGGCCTTGGTGATCTCCCATTAGATCTGTCCCATCGTCTTAGTGGGTGAACACACCCCCTGTGGCCCTGACTTCCTTGCTCATGTTCTCCTTTTTTCTGCTCCTCATTAGGACCTTGGGAGCTCAGTCCAGTGCTCCAATGTGGGTCTCTGTCTCTATCTCCATCCATCACCAGTTTAAAGTTCAATGGTAATATGCAAGATATTCATCAGTGTGGCTATAGGAGAAGGCCAGTTTAGGCACCCTTTCCTCTGCTGCTCAAGGAACAAGCTGGGGACATCTCCTTGGGCACCTGGGAACCCCTCTAGAGTCAGATCTCTTGCCAACCCTAAAATGGCCCCCCTAATTAAGATATATACTTCCCTGCTCCCACATCCATCCCTCCTTCATCCCAACCTTTCCATTCCCTCAAGCTATCCCAATCCTCCCCTTCTCCCTTCTCTCCCCCCATCTCCCTTTATCTCCACCTCACCCACACCCCCATGCTCCCAAACCCTGCCCGGCAATTTTGTCAACTTCCAATATCCAGGAGGATATATGTTTTTCTTTAGGTTCACCTTCTTATTTAGCTTCTCTAGGATCAAGAATTATAGGCTCAATGTCCTTTATTTATGGCTAGAATCCACTTATGAGTGAGTACATACCATATTCCTCTTTTTGGGTCTGGCTTACCTCACTCAGTAAAGTGTTTTCTATTTCCATCCATTTGCATGCAAAATTCAAGATGTCATTGTTTTTTTCTTTTTCCACTGAGTAGAACTCTAAAGTGTATATGTGCCACACCTTCTTGATCCATTCTTCTATTGAGGGGCACCTAGGTTGTTTCCAGGTTCTGGCTATTACAAATAATACTGCTATGAACATAGTTGAACAAATGCTTTTGTAGTATGATAGGGCATCTCTTGGGTATATTCCCAAGAGTGGAATTGCTGGGTCCAGAGGTAGGTTGACTCCCAGTTTCCTGAGAAGCCTCCAGACTGATTTCCACAGTGGTTGCACAAGTTTGCATTCCCACCAACAATGGATGAGTGTTCCCCTTACTCCACATCCTCTCCAGCATAGGCTATCATTGGTGTTTTTGATTTTAGCCATTCTGACAGGTGTAAGATGGTATCTCAGAGTTGTTTTGATTTGCACTTCCCTGATCTCTAAGGAGGTTAAGCATTACCTTAAGTGTCTTTTGGCCATTCGAACTTCTTCAGTTGAGAATTCTCTGTTCAGCTCAGTGCCCCACTTTTTAATTGGGTTAATTAGCATTTTAAAGTCTAGTTTCTTGAGTTCTTTATATATTTTGGAGATCAGACCTTTGTCAGATGTGGGGTTGGTGAAGATCTTCTCCCAATTAGTAGGTTGCCTTTTTGTCTTACTGACAGTGTCCTTTGCTTTACAGAAGCTTCTCAGTTTCAGGAGGTCCCATTTATTAATTGTTGCTCTTATTATCTGTGCTACTGGGGTTCTACATAGAAAGAGGTCTCCTGTGCCCATGTATTGTAGACTACTTCCCACTTTCTCTTCTATCAGATTCAGTGTGGTCAGATTAATATTGAGGTCTTTAATACATTTGGACTTGAGTTTTGTGCATGGTGATAGAAATGGATCTACTTTCATTCTTCTACATTGACATCCAGTTATGCCAGCACCATTTGTTAAGGATGCTTTCTTTCTTCCATTGTATAATTTTAGCTCCTTTGTCGAAAATCAGGTGTTCATAGGTTTGTGGATTAATATCTGGGTCTTCAATTCAATTCCATTGGTCAACATCCCTGTTTTTGTGCCAATACCAAGCTGTTTTCATTACTGTAGCTCTGTAATAGAGTTTGAAGTCAGGGATGGTAGTGCCTCCGGAAGTACTTTTATTCTATAGGATTGTTTTAGCTATCCTTTTTTTTCATATAAAGTTGATTATTGTTCTCTCAAGGTCTGTGAAGAAGTTTGGTGGGATTTTGATGGGGATTGCATTGAATCTATAGAATGCTTTTGGTAGAATTGCCATTTTTATTATATTGATACTCCCAATCCAAGAGCAAGGGAGATCTTTCCATTTCCTGGTATCCTCTTCAATTTCTTTCTTCAAAGACTTAAAGTTCTTGTCAAACAGATCTTTCACTTCCTTGGTTAGAGTTACCCCAAGATACTTTATATTATTTGTGGTTATCATGAAAGGTGATGTTTCTCTGACTTGCCTCTCAAAGCAGAGATTTTTTTCTAAGCACTTTAGCAATGAATTATAAGAACTAGAATGCTAAATCAAACTAAGTGTCTATAGGGAAAGAAAATGCTCCTTAGTGTAGATGGGAGTTTCTGTCCCACACAGTCCTGCAGCCATTCAGTCCCAAAGAAACACACAGGGGTTTATAGTAATTATAAACTGTTCAACCTTTTACCTCAGGCTTTTTATTAACTAGCTCTTACAACATAAATTAACCCATAATTCTTTCTATGTTTAGCCACGTGGCTTGGTACCTTTTCTCAGTGAGGTATTCTCATCTAGCTTCCTCTACATCTGGTTGGTGGCTGTGTCTCTGCCTTTCCTCTTCCTAGAATTCTGCTAGTCTGGTAGCCCTACCTATACTTCCTGCCCAGTTACTAACCAATCAGCATTTTATTAAGCCAATACATATGACAAATCTTTACATTGTACAAGAACATTATTCCCTAGCCCCTTAGAAAACAGCTATTCCACGTTTTACCTGAGCTGTTCCATCTCTACATTCCTTCAGGCAGTCCCTCTGACCTGACTTTTTTTCATTTATTTAAACATTAGAACTGTATCCACTCTTTCTCCCATACTCAGGTATCTCTGTTAGGAACTAATTGACATGGCTGTACTTCAGAGATACGGTTCTGAAGGGCAGGACCAGAGGCGAGAAAAAAAAGAAGAAGAGAAGGTTGGTACCAGGAGATTTTGCATAAGCTGATGGTTTATGTCAAGCAAATGTATTAAGAGTTACAGCATCTTATAATAGAGTTTTCATGGAGGATAGGGGGTATGAGAAAGAGTCCCAGAAAGTTATCATACAATGGAACAAAATCATCAGGAATCTAATCAAATTATGTTGCACAAAGGGAAAACAGGACATCTCAAATGCATCACAGACTGAGGAAACAGTGGCCATGGGATTGTAACAATAGTCTCTAGAATGGAAGAGTTATGTTCTCAGGATACAAAACCTTGATACGGATAACTACAACCCTTCAAGGAGAAGAAAAACTGGGTTCCCAGGATCCAAAGTCTTAGCTTCCAAAATTTCTGGATATAGTCCTTTACTGACCTTGCAAATCATGTTCCCATTTTTAAACAAGAAACTAAATTCTTTTTCTATATATTAGAGCCTTGGGGGGCAAAGCATTTAAAGGCTCTATTATTGGCCCAGAATATTACTGGTCATGTATGTTCCTGGTTTTAGACAAGGAATTGCATTCTATCTTTTTACATTAGAGACTCAGGAAAATCTTTAGCTCCCAACAGAAAGAATAAGTATCTGTGGAATAAGTGACTGTCTTAATACTTTTTGATCACTATGAAGAGACACCAAGTCCAAGGCAACTAATAGAAGCAAGAGTTCATTGGAGTTTGCTGACAGTTTTAGACAATTAGAGTCCATGACCATCATGGCAGGGATAAGGCTTGACTTGGAGCAGTAGCTGAAGCTTACACCTTATATCAAGTATAAGGCAGACAGAACTACCTGGGAATAGCATGGACTTTTGAAGCCTAAAAGTCCAACCCCAATGACATGCCTCCCCCAACAATGTCACACCTCCTAAACCTTCCCAAATAGTTCCACATAATAGGAACCAAATATTTAACATATTGAGCCTATAGAGGTCATTCTCATTCAAACTACCACATTTCATGCAGTGGCCTCTGTGAGGCTGTGATTATATCAAATGTGTGTATTTCAACTTCAAAAATGCTTATCTAAGTACATTTAGATTAATTTCAATAGTCCTCTTTCATGTCTCAACAGAGTTTAAAAGTCGGAAATATCTTAATTGAAATCTGCTATAAAATCAAAATCAGACAGCAAATTACATACTTCCAGCATACTGTGACACAGAATATATACATTACCATTTTGAAATGGAAGAGTGAGGGTGTAGTAAGAAAATGCTGGCCCAAAGCAAGACCAAAATTCTGCTGGGCAAACTCCAAATTCTGTAGCATTATGCCTGAGGTCAAGGAATTAGATAGCCTTGTTCTTCCAACTTAGTACCTGAAACACACTTCTCTCACCTGGTCTTGTTCCATTCCTTG